>NC_056748.1:507802671-507947671 GCF_019279795.1 Protopterus annectens
ATATATATATATATATATATAGGTCCACTTCTAAATCTTGAAAGCTCAAAATCTTGAATTTCAAAAGACTGAGTCCAAAATCTCGAAAACTCAAAATACTGAAAACTCAAAATACTAAATCTCATAATATCAAAAAAAAAAATACAGGACACCAACACTTACTATAGTCCAGGACAAGTACATACAGAAACAAATAAAAGACAAACCATATTAGTTTACTCAACTATAAGCAGGGGGGCAAGCCCCACTGCACCCCCCACATCCCTTGCTACTTAAATATATTATCGCCGAGGTTGCACTTCACTACACTAAGATGAGTTATGTTGTAGTATAGCACATTAAAAGGGAACATGACTAATGATACAACAGGCAGTTATGAAGCACATAATGGTATGTTTGCCATTTTCTTCTATGGAGTGTGATCTTGGAGTTGATATATTTAAGTAGCAGGGGGTGTGGGGTGCACAGCCCCCCAAATGGATGGTGCAGGGAGGCTTGCCTCCTGCTTACAGTTGGAGAAGAATAATATGTTTCTCTAAGTAGTTGTGCTGGAATATAGTAAGTGTTGGTGTCCTGTGTTTTTTTGATATTATGAGATTCAATATTTTGAGCTTTCGAGATGTTGACTCAGTCTTTCGAAATTTGAGATTTTGAGCATTCGAGATTTATATATATATGTGTGTGTGTGTGCGTGTGTGTGTGTGTGTGTGTATGTGTGTTCTTTCCAGATGCATAAAATGCACATTAATAACCTGTAAAACTTTAAAACTGTTTTAGACTCAAAACAAATGATGATTATATTGAATATTTTCTCTTTATAATCAGTACTAGGACATACAAATACAAGACCTTAAAATGTGCATTGCTGCTTGGCTCTATTAAGTATTAAGGGAACCTTATCTTATTTCGCAATGAAGAATGGTGCATTTTAAACTTTTTCACTCCACACTAGACTGGAAGCAGCCAAATGGGTTGTTTTCTGGAAAACTTTCAGCAGTTACAAATGAAAGGTTATCCCCAAAGTTCTGAATTATAACTTTATAACTACATGCTGGTGTCTTTCTGACTGATACTGTGAATAATGATGACGTATAGTCCTCCCATTTAGTAGAATGCATGGCTTTTCCAGACTTGGAGAAACATGATGTTGCATGCTTCAGAGCTTCCAAAAAGTTTTACCAACATTTTGGACTTAGATATTCTAAGTATTTCTCATCCAAGTTGGTCTTTTGCATGTGTAGTCCTAAAGACAAGCAAACTGATAAGAGATGGAAACCAAAAGCACCTAATCAGTTACTATGAGTTATTTGTTCTCTGAATGTTTTAGATCTAAGATGTAGTTTTTTTTTCTTGTATCGGTAGAATTGGGTATATACCACTGGTATTACTACACTTAAAACAATAACGTTTTTGTGTAAAAAAAGATATAAGGACAGAGAACAGGAGACTCCAAAAGTCATATCTCCTAGAGCTCTAGAGTAAAGTACATTATTTTTCTTATACAAAGGGCAACAACTAAACACATGTGGTTGGTGTGGACCGTATACTGTATGTGACACACATTTAAAAGCTACCTGTAGTTGACCCTATTAAACCTTGTTTTAGGTTGCTAAGAGTTTCTGTTAGATCACATGCACAGCTACAGAACTATAAAATACTTGTAAGGTACTCTATATAAGCATTCAGTTTCATCGTAATTCTCCAAGATTTCCAAATTTGCTACTTGTTACAATATATGCTAGTTACATTTAATAAGAGTAGTGAAACTGAGTCTGTGTCACCTGCTGTATTCTCTGCCATAACGTTAGATTTAAAGCATTTCTAAATAACACTGAGACATGCCAAACTAAGAAGTTAAATGATTTCATGCTCTGAGCTTTCATTCTGTAGGCAGGATGCTCATTTAAGATTTACTACATGAATTCTGTGCTCCTACCATTAATTAGTTATTGATCTATACCTTGGAATGTGATTCCATGATGTAATGCTGTCATCTCGGAAAGCATCCTGAATTGCTCAGCCTGCTTCGCTCCTTTGTATTTTAGTAAACAGTGATATGAATCAAGACAATTGCATTTTGTTATTCATCTGACCATATATGACTGGAGAATTCTGCTGATCACAGTATATATCAATTTTAAAAATTATTCATGCGTTTATATATGGGTTGACCTTTTGCTCCCATCAGGTACATTACATATATACCTTATTCATAGATGCACAAGAACTCAAACTAATATGAAAACATGGAATGAATAATTATGCCCAGAGGAATTTTAGTTTACATGTTTTTTATTTACCCATGAAAACAAGGTTTTTTTTTCTTACCAGAAAATAAATTATGAAATGATGATACAATGTAGTGAATACAGAATCAGTAATTCATAAAAAAGGGAAATACAGTCTCCAACAAGGCTATGAGAATTAGAAGCAAATAAGAATTTTAATCAGGTATATAAACATTGACAACTGAAGCAGTTAGAATACATATTTCAGCACAACTCTTGTTATAATATGAGAAAGCAAGGGTGGTTATAATACAAGAGACTAAAAACATACCTACAAGCCAGTTAATACTGTACAAAAGAAGAAGAATATCATAAATTCCCAAATGACAAAGGGGTCAGTTTTCTTTAAAGTATGTGGTATACAAAATATACGTTTTGTTCAAGGTACAAATGATTGTATGTCAAATACTGTTCACCTAGGGTCAGTATTAAATCCATAGTTAAAACACAGTTGTCCACATAAAGGGATTTAAGCCACTCTTTAAATATCCCTACCATAAATGACTGATAATAAAACCAGACAATCCATTATAAAGACTAGAGTTAAATGCTGTGTAGGTGTTCTGAATCAGCAGATAGGACATCTGAAAGCTACAGTAGATGACATTAGTCTTTTAGCAATCCAGAATTATTGATTAGCTACTGTATGGTACATAAGGTAAAGATGAGTGTAATGCATTAATTTTGCAGTAAATGGTTGTTCCAAAGGCTTGGCATGGCAGAGTGACAAGGTGCCATCAAGAATGTGTAACAAGGGTTGTGGCCAAGATGCCATACTGCTAGCAGCACTGAACATTAGCTCTGCTTAAAACATTTTTATTCTGACAGGAAATTGAATCTAATTTTTGGAAATACTAATCCAAAAGTATATCAGAGGATTTGTGAATATAAGTCCTTTATTATTTTTCAAAAATTAGTACTAAAACATAAGTTTTTATTATTTTTTCCTATGAAGAAGTTTTTCCTCAAGAAATCCAAGTATAAGTAACTTGAAGGACTCTTATCAGGAGAGTGTGGTAAAGAAGGAGCTGCAAACATTAACAACTACTATTCAAGAACTATCTATAAAAATGGACAAACTAGAGAATAAAATAGATACTATTAAACAAGACTGTAGTAAGCAGCTGGACATTCTTAGTGAAATGGCTAAAAAGCATTCTGAACAATTTGCTTCTGTCGAATAATCTGTAACAGATATGGATGGCAGACTGATGGAATGTGAAAGTCAAAATGAGTTTCTTTTGAAACAGAATACAAAACTAACAGAAAAGCTGGAAGACCTAGAAAGTAGGTCACGGAGAAACAACATTAGAATCTATGGAGTACCAGAAAAGGAAGAGGGAACTGATATGATACACTTTCTTAATAACTGGCTTCCAACAGCATTAAATCTTCCTGAAGCCCTTTCCTTTGGTATAGGGAGGGCTCACCAGTCTCTAGCAAAACCTGCTTCAACAACAGTTTCTCCTAACCCCAGATCCATCATTGTTAGATTTTTTACCTGCCAAGATAAGGATTTGGTTCTGAAGTCTGCATGGAATAATTCCCCTATCAAGATAAAGGACAAACTCGTTCATTTTGACAATTACTATACTTCTTCTGTCATATCTAGAAGGAAAGAATGTGTTCCTTTGATAAAATCTCTTAAAAAAGTTAACATCAAAGCATAAATTCTCTCCAGGATAAAAATATTTTTACCAGAAGATGAGAAGATCGTTAGCTCTTTGTCAGAGGCTTTGGACTTTATTCGCAAGAAAAAAATACTAACTGATATAGAGGACATGGAATGGTCTACACAGAGTCTGAAAAGACATGCAACTAAGAACACTTGGACTGTCAAAGAAAGTGCAAATAAAAAATTAAAATACAAATAGGATTGTTATCAAATAATACTAAATACTTTCTTGCAGAACCCTTTACTTAATGTTTTATTGGAATATACACACAAAGCAAAGGTAAAGTGTCTTTATTTTACATAATATTTTATTGGAATACATAAACAAAACAAAGGTCTTTATTTTGCATAGGCATAGGTCAAAGAATCTATTTATATTTTAAAATATAATACTATGTTTCCTAGTGGGTTGAATGCAGAAATGAATTGGAAATGTTTAATGAATTGAATAATTGTTTTATTGATTAATGAACTGGTGTATATATAGGCAGGTGCATTATCTTGTAACATTGCACTCCTTGAAGGCTGTTGTAGCTGAGATGTCAGAGACATTAAAGCTATTGGTGTGGATTTCCTTGCCCTGTGGTCTTTTTGTGCATTTGAATTGTGCTGCATCATTTCTGGTTTTACAATATATCTATGTAGGTATACATGTATGTATGTCGGTATGTGTATATGTGTGTGTGTGTGTGTGTGTGTGTGTATATATATATATATATATATATATATATATATATATATATATATATATATATATATATATATATATATATATATATATATATGTGTGTGTGTGTGTGTGTGTGTATATATATATATATATATATATATATATATATATATATATATATATTTTTTTTTTTCCTTTCATACCGTATGTTTACTATAACTGGGGCGCAGTTAACTTCATTATGTAGTCATTTGGGATCTTACTATTAATTCATGATTTCCAAAGTAAAGCATTCATGTGTGTTAGTGGTGAGGTAACACTTTAGAATTTACAGTTTAGTTTATTATGATTACACTGTATGGAATCCCCACAACAAAAGTGCTCTTAGGAGATGGTTTACTTAAGATAGTTTTGTTTCCGCTTGACATTTTTGAAAGATGTTCATATCATGATTAATATATATGTGTTTACTTAAAATCTGCATTTTGTAGTGTAATATATCAGCATTCAGTGCTATATATTAACTAAACGCTCTAATTTTAATTCTTAACCTAATTTAGTTTAAGGGATGTAAATTATTGATTTATGGGGATAATCTTACTTTCCCAACATTTTTAGAGAAGGGCTGTTCATATTTTTTTTCACTGTGGAGGCTGCTCGTGTATTTTTTATGTTTCTTTAGAATGGAGAAAACTTAGTTGTTTGAAATTCCTACCAAAAAATTCCTTTTCTCAGTAGTGAAAGGTCAAGTAGTCAGAGCCGCAAGGATGATCACCAGAGACATTGAGTTTGAAGATGAAAGTAAACTTCTGAATTCTTACTTTGTACAGAGAGGGTACCCATGTAATTTGATTTCAGAGATAATCAAAGAGGTGCAACATAAGAGAATAATAGGATTATATACCCCGATTTTGAATAATAGGGGTACGGGTAGAATGGGAATTAGCATAGAAAAATACCCATTCAACCCTTACAGTTTTATTTGCACCTTTAACTTGGATTCATATAAGGTAGTAAATATTATCTTGAAAAATTGGGATATCCTGATGAGAGAAAGTAAATTTAGAAGAATTTTTCCATCAATACCAAAAGTAGTTTATAGACGAGGGAATAATTTGAAAGCTATTTTAGAATCCAATAGTAAGCCACATACCAACAAGGAAGGCATGTAC
This sequence comes from Protopterus annectens, assembly GCF_019279795.1. Classification (NCBI taxonomy): domain Eukaryota; kingdom Metazoa; phylum Chordata; order Ceratodontiformes; family Protopteridae; genus Protopterus; species Protopterus annectens. Next base: position 507,808,477 of record NC_056748.1, read on the forward strand.
AAGTGTAACATGTGCCGGTTCTGTAAATATATCGACACAGGAAATAATTTCACAATAGCTGGTAAGAAATATATCTCCAATGGGAGATACAACTGTTGTAGTAAACAAGTTGTTTATTTAGCCAAATGTACATTATGCCCAGCTTTCTATATAGGTAAGACCGACAGGAAGCTGGGCGAGAGAATTTATGAACACACATATAGTATTAGTAAAAATAAATTAGAAAATGTGTTGGCAAAGCACATTCATGAAAACGAAGGGCACCACTTCAAATTTAGAGTTATTGACCAACTGAGGAATGATGAAAGGGACAGACCAGAGTCATTGAAATTAGAAAGAAACAAACTTCTCTGGCAATTGAGAGTGAATGCATGTCAATACCCAGGGATTAATGAAATGAGTACTATAATGTGTATTCTAAGACTGAAAAACTTGGCTAGATAGTTACAAATCATAGTATTGGGCTGAGTTAATGTACAATCAATTTTACTTTTTTCATTTTTTATTCATTCATTACACTTTACTTACTTACTTTTTATTAACATTTTATTAACACTGTATACATATATACTTTATATATATATATTTTATCTGTTATTGACTTATTCATTATTATTATTTTTCTATGTTTACCTCAGTGGAATATCTTTATTCTAGCAAATATATATATATTTTTTGGTTGAATATTCCATCGGACATACTATGTTAGTATTGTACCTCATTATATTATGTGGATTTTACTATCACATGTACGATGGAATGTACAAATAGGGTTAACTAACTAACATAATACATTCTTACATTTATACTTTTATTTCATTTTACATTCCATCTTATTTATACATTATATACTATGGACTTGTATATCTACTTTATATAGGATATATACATTCACACTATATTAGTGTATAGATATTTATATTATTTATTTGTCTATACAATTTGTTTTCATATGTATATTTGTACATTTACATACATTTCTTACAAATATTGAACATATACATGTACATATATATATTTATTATATATATATATATATATATATTTTTATATACCTTTTTCATATATCTTTTATATACAAAATATCTATATATGTATATAAATATACATTTTTTATAGTCATAATTTTTAATTGTATATCATATGTGTTGTCTTTTGGAGAGGTTTTTTAGTTACAGTTGAGGTTGAAGGGGGCTATAGATTTATTAAAGGTTTAGATATAACTTTCAGTATTTATATTGTACGCCTTTAAACCTCAATTTGTTTACCATGTGACAGGATTAAATAGTGTATTTAAGTCACCTGTTTTAACATTTACTTTTTGTATGGTTTCTGAAGAAGTCGAGCTACTTGTTTTGACGAAAAGTGGATTGTATTTTTGTACACTTAAAAGGTTATTAAAAGCACGTTATTGCCATTCCGAGTACCTTGGTCTATGCCTAGTGTGGAGTATCAAGAATCCGTGCCTTTTGCAGTTTAGATCAACTTGTGTTTTTTACCAGTTTGTCTTAGGATACCATTATTTGCTTTGATAGCATGCCCTAAATGATAATATATTAATATCTGAATACTTAAACAACCAATTTCTTTAATATTCTGAATGCAAAGATATATATAGGATTGAGTCTCCTTTTCCTTCTGTTACTTTCATGCTTAAGCAACTTTAATCTATATTAGGTATTCTCACTGATGCAGATTTAAAGCAATATAATCAGACTCAGTTGCAATGATAGTTATGATACTATGATTCAAATCTTTGTATGACCACATACACTGTAGGAATGGATTGTTAAAATGTTCTAGGTCACTCTATTCTGTTCAATTAGTATTAATAGACCAACATATGGCCCCCACTTTTTTTTTCTTTCTGTATTGCTGTAGTTATAAACACAAGAGACTGTAATACAGGTATAAAATATATAAGTATTAGAAGCTTATGCTGATAAAGCAACTGGGTTAATTGGTGTAACTGACCCCTTATTTTCCAGTACCTTATAGCGGTTTACACAATATTACATACAAATCTACTGTGATTGCCTGATGGACTTTTTATGTTCATATTTGTTTGAGTCACCTTAGAAATGCTTTACTGTTTATATATACTACATTTAAAGCAGAAGCTGTTTATGTGTGTTTTTGGTGTGTGAGATGGTGTTAAAGAGTGGTTTAGTTAATTTATTAACTAAACCTTGAAATTTAGATTCCATGTATGTATGTTTTCTTAATTATTGGTTTCAGACATAACTTCATGAATTACTTCAAGTCATTATACTTGGAAGGTATTGTTGATGCTCTAAATTTAACTTTAACAAATGATGATATACAAATGCTTATCATTAAATATTAATGGCTTAAATAACAATGTAAAAAGAGCTGGTTTAATTAAATTCATTAAACTGCACAGAGCTCATATAATCTTCTTGCAGGAAACCCACTTGTTGGAGAAGGATTTGCAAAAATTATCATTTAATGGTTTTACAATTCTCATGGATTCCTGCTTTAGAGCCAAAAGGAGAGGTACTCTTATACTATGGAATAATACTTATACACTACCTAAAATTTTAAACACCTTTTCAGATAAAGACAGAATGTTAAGCTTAGTAGTGCTAGAAGTTAATAAGAAATGCTTCACACTGGTAACCTCATATTGGATTCCTGGTCTAGGAACTACATATGTGAAGAAATACTTGGATCTCATTACTTTACATGCAAAGGGAGAAATTATTCTGGTGTGAGATTTCAATTGCTTGTTATCAGATGAAGACCCCTCTAAAAATAGTAAGGTTAAACTAATGACGCAAGTTAAAAAGGTAAACAGTTTTATAGCCTCAATGAATTTTAGAGACATACATAATTTAAGAGTTCAAAATTCACTTCAATACACTCATTATTCTTTTTAATTTGGCACACAAACTAATATTGATAAGATTTTTGTGTCTAACACTCTTTACTCTAAAATAAGTGATGTTGCAATACAGTCATGTCCACTCTCTGACCACAATGACTTTTTGTTCAGCTTGAGTGTGAAAAAAGATGATATGATAATTTTTCAAAGAATCCTAGCCTATGTTACTAAGTTAAAAGGTTTTAAGGAGTGGTTATTAAAAGAAATAAATGCATTTATGGAAAACAACAATAATGGTGAATTACCAGATATACTCTGGATTGCATTAAAAGTTCACATCTTTAGTGGAGTTAAAGCTTGGTATTTTCAAATGAGAAAGGGATGGGACAAGGAACTTTCTGATTTACAAACCAAAATAGATAAGTTGAAACTAAATTTAAAATCAAATGATAAAACAGTACTCACTGAAATGTCTAAGCTAAACCACAAATATTTAGAAATATTGAATCATAAGGTTGCTATAAGCTTAGAAAAGATTAAACTACAGTCCTATTCAGTAAATCCCAGACATTTATATAAACTAGCTATCAGATCCAAACAAATGAATAAAGAAAATCACATTAATGCAAGTAAATACAAGGATAATAACACAGTACAAAGAACAACTGATTTAGGAGGTATATTAGAAGCCTTTAGAAATCATTATTAGTCAATCAATGACATACAATCACCAATAGATTCAGATAATGTAATACATACATTTCTACAAGAAAATATCAAGACTAAGCTATCAAAACAACAAAATAGTACCCTAAATAAACACATAACCTTAGCAGAAGTGAAAGAACAAGTTAAAAATCTGAAGGATAATAAAGCCCCAGGTTTAGATGGGATAATCCCAGAAATATATTAAATTCTTCCAGAGCACACAATAAAGTTATTATTAAACACATTCTCCATGGTTAAACAAGACTTAATTTTCCCTTCCTCATGGAGGTACTCAACAATTTCCCCCATTCTGATCAAGGTAAGGATCCCCAACTATGTGCATCCTATAGACCCATATCATTGTTAAATATTGATTATAAAATGTTCATGTCTATCCTGGCCAAAAGACTAAAGAATATATTACCCAATCTAATACACTTTGATCAAAATGGCTTTATCTTGCATAGAAAAGTACACAACAATATTATTAAGCTGCTATCTCTAATAGACATTGCAAACAAAACCAAGAAACAATTAACTATTATTAGTCTGGATATTGATAAGGCACTCGATTCCCTTAGTTGGTCATACTTACAAATAATCTTTAAAGAATTTAACTTTACTTCAGATTTCACTAAATTGATATTAAATATTATTGTGATTCTAAAGCATTTGTTAAGATTGGTTCATGTCTATCATCCCCAGTAAAAATTCATAAGGGAACTAGACAAGGTTGCCCTCTATCCCCATTATTTTTTGCTTTATCAGTGGAACCTTTTGCTTCATTTATTATAAATAACCCAAATATCAAAGGATTTCAGGTTAATAAGGGATACTGTCCAAAAGTTCAGATTTTTGCTGACAATATTCTACTAACATCCAGTGACATAGAAGGCTCTTTACAACATATCATGAATGCCATAATTCTATTTGGAAAAATCTCAGGGCTCAATTTTAACCAAAATAAAACCAAAACACTTTTAATCAATAAGAAAATAAATAGCAATTTGCAAAAATACAATACATTCAACTGGGAAAACGATAAGATAGATTATCTAGGAATAAGTATTAAGAATAATTGGAATGAGACTATTAAATTTAATTTCACTAAACTGGTAGCTATAATCAGTGACTTGACTAAAAAGTGGAACAAAATGTTTTTCACCATGGAAGACAGACTTACATTAATAAAAATAATTATTTTGCCCAAAATTTTATTTTACATACAATCATTGATTTTACCTCCTCCTAAGAAATTCTTTAAACAAATAGATTCCCTATTACTAACTTTTCTATGGTTCCCAAAGAAACCAAGAATAGCCTATAAATGGCATGTTAGAGCCTGAGACAGTAATGGGATTGGCTTTCCCAACATAGAATTATATTCCAAATCTGTTATTATTAACATAATACTACACTGGATTTCGTCCATATGCGCCTCTAACTGGAAACACCTACATGAAATACATATAACTGCCTCTGAGAACTCAGAAACCCAGTTTAAAGAAACCTTTGGAATTAAAAAAAATATTTTGGATACTCTGTGAATATTGCTTATATAATAAGAAATTTATCCACTTCTCACATGGTATAAACCAAATATTTTATATTTTCAAAAATATAATCCACAACAATATAGTCTAAAGAACACCTTTTTCATTACATTTCCCATAGCTTATACACCAGATTGCCTAGATACCTTCAATATCAATAAATGTGGAATCTTAAAGAGAATAATCTAAAGTTTTGGCACCAGTTTATAGACAATAAGAATATCCGACCAATGAACTTTCTCTTAGCCAGATATAATGTCTGTCAAGATAATTGGCTCTATATTCAATCTTTAAGACAGTTTGTTGAAAATAAAGTGAGAGTCTCAATAAATATGGAAACTGATATTATACGAAGATTAATACAACTATTCATATGGTGCAGTTCGATGAACATTGAACATAAATTAAGCATATCACCTGTATATAAAATCCTACGAGAAGACTTGATTACTTTTGAACAAGCATTTTGGAATTACTCCATAAAGATTAATGGTGAACCTTTATCTAACAATAATAAGAAACAGTTATTAAATTCAATAAAAAACACTTCATCATCTTTATAATGGAGACTATATACCTGGAGATTTATTCATAGAAGCTTTTACACTCCACACAGAATTGACCTTTTAACCAAGAGTAATGAAAGCAAATGCTGGAGGTGTGGTGATATTCTTGAAGCCAACTTGGTTCATATGTTCATCGAATGTAGAACTCTCACACAATACTGGAGTGATTTTAGACATTTCGCAAAAGCCCTGTTGTTTGACAACTGTCAAATTACTAGTTCTTTGATATTTTTCAATGTCCTTACCCCAAGTGTATTTCCTAGACATCAGTTACCTGTTCTTTGGTTAATTCTAGCTATTGCTCGAAAAATAATTATACTGAACTGGAAAAATAAGCAAGATCTTATGTTTACTGAGTTTATTTCAATAGCAAAATCTGTATGTAAAAAAGAAATGCTAACTATTTATCAGAGATCATCAAATGTAAACACATAAGACTAGCTTGCCAAAAATTGGAGAGATTGTTAGATAAATATTGATTACCTTTCTTGGATAAAACAAATGTTTATTATGAATGTTTGCATATAGTGTAAATAGTTATTATGTTTTATATTGTTTATTTTTAATACTTTATGTCCATGTTTATTAACAAAATTTAATAAAAATGTATATGGAAAAATAGAATGAGTAACAAATTTATTTTACTTAAGATTCATTTCTAGAGTATGATAGTCTTTCTGAATATGACAGATACATTTGTGTAGCACAGATGAGGAGGAATAAAGAAAAAATATAAGAAGAAAAGAAATTACAAAAAAAGAAAAATGAGTCCATGAGGAAATAATATGATAGCAGATGACTGTTCCATTGCACAAGCTCATAACTCAGTATAAATCAATGTTAAAAGATAATGATAAAATGTTTTTCAGTAAAACAAAACTGTAATCCTTCCAACATTCATGGTTCTTCTTTTGACTTTATTCTGCACACAAATCACAGTTCATAGCAGTTTGAATTAATCAGCTTTGGAGTAACAACTGTGGCACTGCAAATTGGAAACTGAAGAAGAAATGTGCTGCCCTAAAGTTTAATTTCTTGTTTTAATGCATAAAACACTACAATATTTTGGGTACAATTTTTGCTCATCTTTTAAAAATTTACTATAAGGTAAATCAGAAGCTAATTTAACATCAGTGGGAGATCCAAAGGGAAATAACAGAATTTTATAATGAAAAACAAGTTCAGGATTTATTCAAATCAGACTTTTCATTTCCAAGTAACCTGGGGCAAAAGAGACCCTTAGCTATTTTTACTTTCTTTTTCTTTCTTTCTTCCTTTCTTTCTTTCTTTCTTTCTTTCTTTCTTTCTGCTTTTCTTTTTCTCTTTATTTTCACCACCAAATGATTTATATAATTTTTTTTTCAGTAAAGCTTTGAAGTCCTAAGGTATATTTCCCATGAGAAGAATTCAAGGCTGCATCAGAATTTTTCTGACTTTGTCACTTGCCTGTAACTTTACACTAAGCTGAACAGGGAGCTAGAGATTAAGACAGATGTCATGGACGTGCATTTGTATCTACCATTCAATACCTGAACTACAGATAGAGACCATCATACCTCCTGCCATTCAATACCTGAACTACAGATAGAGACCATCATACCTCCTGCCATTCAACACCTTAACTACAGAAAGAGACCATCTTACGTCCTGCCATTCAATACCTTAACTACAAATGGAGGCCATCATACCTCCTGCCATTCAATACCTTAACTACAGATACAGACCATCTTACCTCCTGCCATTCAATACCTTAACTAAAGATGGAGATCATCATACCACCTGCTATTCAATACCTTAACTACAGATGGAGACCACAGTACTTCCTGTTATTCAATACGTTAATTAGAGATGGAGACCATCGTACCTCCAGCCATTCAATACCAGAACTAAAGATAGAGACCATCTTACCTCCTGCCATTGAATACCTTAAATACAGCTAGAGGCCATCTTACCTCCTGCCATTGAGTACATTAACTACAAATGGAGACCATCTTACCTCAGGCCATTCAATACCTTATCTACAGATAGAGACCATCGTACCTCCTGCCGTTCAATACCTGAACTACAGATAGAGACCATCTTACCTCCTGACATTGAATACATTATCTACAGATGCAGGCCATCTTACTTCCTGCCATTCAATACCTTAACTATAGATGGAGACCATTATACCTCCTGCCTTTCAATACCTTAACTACAAATGAAGACCATCATACCTCCTGCCATTCAATACCTTAACTACAGATGGAGACCATCATACCTCCTGCCACTCAATACCTTAACTACAAATGGAGACCATCATACCTCCTGCCATTCAATAGCTGAAGTACAGATAGAAACCACTGTACCTCTAGCCATTCAATACCTTGCCTACAGATGCAGACCATCTTACCTCCTGCCATTGAATACCTTAACTACAGATGGAGACCATCATACCTCCTGACATTCAATACCTTAACTACAGATGGAGACCATCATACCTCCTGCCATTCAGTACTTTAACTACAAATGGAGACATCATACCTCCTGACATGCAATATCTTAACTACAGATGGAGACCATCATACCTCCTGCCATTCAATACCTTAACTACAGATGCAGACCATCTTACCTCCTGTCATTGAATACCTTAACTACAAATGGAGACCATCATACCTCCTGCCATTCAATACCTTAACTACAGATGGAGACCATCATACCTCCTGTCATTCAATACCTTAACTACAAATGGAGACCATCATACTTCCTGCCATTCAATACCTGAAGTACAGATAGAAACCACTGTACCTCCAACCATTCGGTACCTTAACTACAGATGGAGACCATCTTATCTTTAAGCATATTCGTATCTCAGTTGAGTTACTTCCAAATTACTGCTGAGTGGCAGCATAAAACTAGAGATATATGTTGTGATCAACTGACTGTCACATTTTCCAACATTAAATATATATGGTGACTATTCCTTATCCTCGCTGGGTGACTTGTATGTAAGATGTGCTCAGTAAATTTAAGCAACAAAGTCTAGGTTTGGAACAAACCTTTGATGTAAATTCTGAACCCACATCTGACATTGTAAAATATGATAGAGAGGGTCCTTGTGCTAAGAAATGATTCATTACTCTTCTGCAGACCATATGATAATGATATTAACAACAGGGTACAGGCAGGTGACTAGTTTATGTCACATTGTATTCCTGTTGTACTGCCTTAGTGCAATGTTTGCACTAGGCTACCCTTCCAAACACATGCTATGATAACCTCTTTAAATGCCTATTAAGAACCTTACTAAGTGGGAACATGACAGAAGTCAGTGGTATATGAAGAAATCTCAGTTTCAGATGCTTCAAGCAGAGATACTGAATCAATGCCAAGCTTACTGACAATGCTAAGTTACTCTTTTTCTGGCCACCCCATGGAATTAGGATTATCGGTAGGACTGAACCAAGTAGAGTGAGCAAATGATGATCTACTGAAGATGGTATTAATCTTTTCATGATGCACCAAGAATGGTAATAAATATTTGATGATATGGAAAGGATAGAGAGTAGTGTAATTTATCCACACAATGGACCAAATAAATGTTTTTATCACACATATTTATGTGGGTCCACCCTAGCATAAATGCTATCCTTCTCAATAAGTATAGCCATATCTGTATCTATCTGTATTTATACATATGTGTTCTTATATCTATCTATCTATCTATATATATATATATATATATATATATATATATATATATATATATATATATATATATATACACACACACACACACACACACACACACCACAGACTAAATATAAAACACATTACTGCGGGGTCATCACAGATTACATCATTCTTGTCACCTCTGCCTTGGTTTCCAAGCTAACAGGAATCAACAGAGTTTAACATTTCTCTGTCAAAAATACTTATCTTTCAGAAGTGTAGCTGCTAGGAAGTCACAGAGCAATAATAACACTTTACATTTGAAACCTAGGAATTATCTCTGTCTCAGGACAATAGAAAAACCTCCTAGCTGCAGACTTTCTGTCTTCTAGCTGTGGTAAATACCATTGTAAAACTCATTACTTATTTTCTCAGAGTTTGCAAGTTATCTCTGTATGTCCCAACTTCTGCTATGAAAACATACATTTGCAAAGGCATATAGTCCATATACATGTCTGCTCTTCTCCAGCAGAGTGCACTGTGGTTGCATTTTTGAAGCTCAGAACTTAAGATATAGTTTAATCATAACATACAGTTATCTTGCATTTGTAGACAAGCCTATTGATCATATTAATAGTTATAATGTCATACAATTATTTATAAAATTCTAGCTAGCTGGGATGGCAGCCTTCACAGTCATCATACCTGTCAACCTGGAAACATCAAAAATCTGGACAAAGGCCTATGAAAAGAAGGTACAAATGAGCAAAAATCTCTATGCTAATCAACATAAAATTTTCATACATAATTATGTAACCCCACCCACTTCAATGGGAATGTGGGATACCAACATTTAAGCACAGATTGAAGAACACAAAAAATATTAAACATAAAAGTATTAAGTGACTTAGTATACTAGACTGAGAATATAATACTTTAAGACATTTGGAATCACAATAAAATTCAAACCATCAATTAACTCATGTCATTTCTATACACTTTATCATACCTTTCAAACTGGAAACATCAAAAATCTGGAAAAAGGTCCATCAAAAGTAGGTACAACTGGCCAAAAATTGGGATGCTGATTCACATAAAATCTGCATACATAATCATGCAACCCCACCCACTCCAGTGAAATTGTGGGATACCTTACCAACATGAATATTGAAGTAACTAAATACTAAATAATGGAAAACATTTGAGTTTCAGTCTTAATATCCCTCATAAAAATACCTAGTAATGCAAAACATGTTACTCTAGCAACTGTCTGAGTTTACAGGAGCAATATTTAAAAATCTGTTCCTATTTGTGGGCCTTTGTCCCAGTCTCACTAGTACTGTAAAGCATGAACAAGAATGTGAAAATATAACTTAAAAAACAGTGATACAGCAAGTGAGTGTGACAATTACACTGCACAAATACAAGAAAACAACTCTTTAATATACTCATCACAACAGAAAAAAAAAATTGGAACTTTTTTTTCTGATATTCCCTACCCAATCCTCATTCTAGCCATACATAGTTTTGAATCACTTGTTTTACAATTGCACTACCATTCTGCCAAAAAAAAATTAAACCAGCCCTTTGTCTATATTTTCTACTTCTCTCATTGTCAAGATGGGATGCCACAATAAAGCTATACTGCATAAAAATAGAGTTTGGAAATATTTCTTATACATTTTTTTCTCTTCAAAGGAATGAAAAATCAGTATGCTTTTTTACTTAATTATTCAGTTATAGTAGTGATACCAAAAATGAGTATGTAGTAGCTGTCCCACAAACATACCTGTACTGCCAGCTTTTGGAGTTCCCTCTCCCAGTAGCTGGCTTGTTATGAATGGGCACTTCCAAGTTCCCCCTCGCTATCGGGCACCTTTGTAGCCATTTCACCTTGCATCATGGCTTTAGATACAATAGGATGAGGAGTACAGTTAAGTATCCCTTTACAGGACTAGTCAAACACTTTCCTCAAAAGGAGGGGAAGGGTTATTAATCCAACCCAGCCCAGCAGTCTGCCAGTTCATAGGTTCATAGGTTCATACTAGGCTATCTGCCCTAGGGCATAGCCTAGCCAGGGTGTGTTTGGCTTTCACCACCCATTTTAAATTAATTTTGCTATGCCCTTTTTCAAGGTTAGTATACTGTGCCTCTGTCTAACAGTGACACAGAAGTGATACCTGGGGTAAACCTAAAATCTCACATCCACTCATCAAGATTGCTCTTGAAGAGAGTCAATGAGGGACTCTGCCTAACCTGGACTGGGATTTTATTCCAGAGTGAAGGGAACCTCTGGGTTATGAATCTGTCCCTCCAGCATGTCCTATTTATTGCAGTGCTAAGGTTCAAGTCTCTCAAGAGCATAGCTCGATGGGATTTGGATTTTCTGAGGTGCAGCATGTCCATTAATTCCGGGTTGGACATGGCTTTATAGTCAGGCACAGATTGCCTCTGAGCAGGCGGTATGCTACTGAGTAGAGCTGGAGTTTCTTTAACCGGGCAGCATATGGCATCTGTTTGAGCCCTTTGATCCTCTCGGTGAGGTACTTTTGGGGTCTTTCCAGTTGCTGCAGGTGTCTGGTAAGGTACATCCCAAAAGGGGCATTGTACTCAATTATGGGCCTGATGAGGGATGAGTAAAGAGGCACGATGACCTCCCCTGATCTAGATGTGAATCCCTTCATGATTAGGTGGGCTATATAAAATGGTTTTCTAACCACTTTGGCCATGTGGTTTTCAAATGAGAGATTGCTATCAACTTGGGTCCCCATGTCCCCATTACTTCTTCCATACTTAATGGATTACCACCTATGTGGTAATTTGTGGGCACTTTGTTTTTGCCAAAGGGGATGACTATACACTTTTTGGCGTTTAGCTTGAGGCCATGGCTCTGGTACCAGTTGTCTGTTTCTATGAGGCCCTTTTGTAGGATGCTTGTGTCGGCTAGAAGTCAATTATGGTGCCTAGTTTGCAGTCATCTGCGAACCTGGTCAGCCACAGTCCTTCCATGTTGGCCTGTACCTCCGAGAAATGCATACCGAACAAGAGAGGTCCCAGGACTGAGCCTTGTGGGATGCCACTTGTAACTGGTTTGGAGTCTGACATGGCTCCAGCAATTCTAACCATGTGGGTTCTGTCCTTGAGCCAGTTTGCAACCCATCTAGTGACATAGGGGTTTATATTTAAGCTAGTGAGCTTATTTATAATGCCCGAGTGGGGTATTGTATCGAAGGCTTTTGCGAGGTCCAGGTAGGCTGTGTGGACCACCTTCCCCTCATCAATGGACTTGGTGACTGTTTCAAAGAAATCGACCAGGTTTAAGAGGCAGGATCTGCCCTTAACAAAGCCAAACTGGGTAGGATCCAGTGTCTGTAGTTCCCCAATATCTTTATTTATGAGGTCCATGATGATCCTTTCCATAGCTTTGCAGACCAAGCTAGTCTGGCTTATGGGGTGATAGTTTCCAGGATCCATTGAGGCACCACCTTTGTGGAGAGGGACCACTGTTGCTGTACGCCACTCTTTGGTACATATCCTATATTAAGGCTGAGATTGAACAGTAGTTTTATGTTTGGGTTTAGCTCTTCTTGGAGTTCATGTAGGACGCAGCCTGGGACACTGTCTGGTCCCATTGATGCTGTGTTTTTTGCTTTGGAGAGGGCAGCTCTTACCTGAACATCTGAGATGTCAGGGGGGCAGCACTCTGCTGGGATAGATATTTGCCCTTTTGGTGGGGGGGGGAGAAGTTTGCACTGAACCTGTCAGCTGGGATGTTGGCAATGTCTGTGGGTTCGGTGTATTTTTTGTCATTTTGGACTAATTCTGAGCATATCTGGGAATTCCCACCCAGGTTCCTAACATAACTAAAGAAAGCCTTGTGATTATCCTTAGTGTCCTGTGTAATTTTTCTCTCTAAGCTGGCCTTAGACGATTTTATGAGTGCCCGTAGTTTTTTGCTAATACTGATCACGGATGTCTTCCCTTTTTGGGATTTTGCTCTATCATGTAGTAGCTTCCTCCTTCTATTGTATAGTTTGTTTATGGCTGGGGTCCACCAGACAGGACGCCTGCCTTTGGAGGATTGGGTCTTGGTTTTATTTGGAATTGCATGATCCATGCATTCCTGAAGGTGTTCATAGAATGCGTTTATAAAGGATTCTGCGGTCTGAGCCGTATTTTCCACAGGCCCGGGAACTTTGAAGGATTCCACCTCAGTTTTGAGGAGTGTGAAATTTGCTTTACAGAAGTTTTTCACTGTGGTTTTCTGGGCAGGGGCTGGGGTTGGGATGAATATCCAGTGAGATTAGTTTATGGTCTGATCTTACCAGTGTGGGATATACTTCTGGTCTGGAGCATAGAGCCCCCATGTTAGTGATGATCAGGTCCAGTATGTTTTCCCCTCTTGTGGGAATGGTAACAAGTTGTTCCATAGCATTTGAGTTTATAAATTCTAGGAACCTTTGGGCTAGGGTGTTGGAGCTAGAGTAATGCTCCCAGTCTATGTTTGGGTAGTTGAAGTCACACAATATAATGGTGTTTGGAGAGACCTTCATATTTTCCAGTGTTCTCAGGAAGGCCGAGTGGGGTTCCTGGGTTTGGGATGGTGGTCTGTAGCAGGCTATAAACTGGAAGGCAGTTTTACCCACTGTTAGTTGCACATGGATGGTCTCTGATGCTTCGTGCTGTGCCACCAACCTGGAGGTGTGGGTATCTTTGATGAATATTGATACTCCCCCTCCTTTTGTGGTTCAGTCCAAGTTTTGGGGCAGAAAAGCATGGTATGAGGTATAACCTGGTAGTGCTGGGGTGCTCTTGGGAGCCTTGAACCAGGTTTCTGTTACTGCACAGATATTGATGTTCTCCATGCTAAGGAAAGTTTTGAGTGCATGCATCTTGAGGTTTAGACTTCTGGCATTGAGTAGCATTACTCTTAGTTTCTTATCCCTTGTGATACCTATGGAGGTGGGTTTGTCTTTTGAGCCTTGCCTAGAAAAGGCACTATGGGGGTGGCAAGAGCCTTTGCCAATATCCGAAAGCCCAGGGGTGACAGGTGCAAGCCGTCCCTAGCGAAGCATCGTGGCTTGTCAAGCATGTCATCCCAGGCTGACAGGCATTGGATCCCCTTTGAATGATAGCAATACTTAAGCTAATTGTTGAAATTGATCATCTTATCTTCATATTGTGGCATCATTCTTGGTGAGGGTAAGATGCTACTCAAAGTCATGGTCATACCGGCCTGGAATACATGCTCAGAGAGCTCCTCTATGTCTCTTTTCATGTAGTCCACGGAGGTACGTCTCAGGTCATTCACACCAGCATGGACAATGACTGAGTCATATTTGTACTTGCCTTGGAGTGACCTGAGTGCTTGTGTTATGTGGCGGATCCTAGCGCCCAACAGGCTGCTCACTGTGACCTTCTCCTTGTTCAGCCTGGTGAGCGGGACGTCAGTGTGCCTGATGATAGAGTCACCTATTACAAGTGTATCAGGTGTGTTGTTTAGCCTTAAGGGCTGTGACTGTTCGGCACACTGGCTTTGTGAGCTATGCATTGCACGTGTTTTGTTTTGGGGTAGCGGTTGCTTGGGTGTCTGCATTGGAGGTCTCTGCTGCTTAGGCAGATTTTTATTTAGTGCCTCTGAGTATGTTTTTGTGTGTTTATGTGTTTGGTTTGCTGTCATGGTAGGTCTATGTGAGACTGGAATTGTAGTGAGTGTGGTTTCCTTCTCCTCCTGACTGGTTACACCAGTACTGAGTTGAGAGAGCTTAGCCTCCAGTTTGGCTATATGGTTGCATCTCTCACATGTGTTGGAATTTGTTGGGAGGAAGAGAGGGTTGTCTGTGTACATGAGGCAGTTGTAACATTGCCTCAAGATTCCCAGATTCACCAGCTGGACCGGAGAGGAGATTGACAACTGACCTTTGGACATGCTAGAATAGTATTGGGAATTCCTTTATAATTGAAAAAAAGGGCCAATGGGGAACAAGGTAGTCAAGGGGAGTTTGTGAGGGGGTAGTGCTTTTAATTTTTTAGTGTTGACTTATATAATTGCTTTAGTGAGCAAGTGCCAGGCTTTAGAGTAGGAATAGGGTGTTTATTATGAGAACCAGATCAGTTCTAAGTGAAAAAGTGAAGAGCAGACTTTGTGGAGCCGAGAATGGTTTAAACCCAATTAAGCGGAGCTGCCCGATGCTGCGCTATGTGCAAAATCACGCAAAGCCGCGCCAAAGCAGGTTTTATACAGGGGAACTTGAAAGAGCTAGAAATTGGCCAAAAACGGCCAATAGACTACCAGATTCTTGTGCTGGGAACACTCCTCCAGGGATAGATAGGCTGCTCTAAACTCCCCAATGCCATTGGTGAGCAAAGAAACCTCACATTATCCAAGAAAGGAAATGGGCAACACAGGAACTTTCCAAAAGTCCAGAATACAGCAAAGCCTGTATTTGGACTACTCTATGTCAGGAAAGACGGGAAACATGGATAATTTTTTTGTTTTTTTCTTTTTTGCAAGAAACAGCAGGAAAATGCAATAAATATGTAACACAGGCTAGCGCACTTGAGTGTGTAACCTCAACAGGTAAATGCAACAAACAGGACAAACTTTAAAAGTGCAGGTGCAAAAACAACTTTAAACAGTTTAAAACAGTTCAAGAAGCAGAAATACTTGCAGTTTAGCTAGACTGGACAGTCGCCCAGGTAGTAGCAGGAAAAAAAAACACTTTTATCAGGTTAGCAGTCGCTCTCTTAGCCTCTCTGCTGCTAGCACCACTCTGCAGGACTACAAGGAGCTTGGCTGAGTAGTAACAAGTGCAAAAACCACGCCAAAGTGGGTTTTATACAGGGGGACTTGAAAGAGCTAGAAATTGGCACAAAATGGCTAATAGACTACCAGATTATTGTGCTGGGAACACTCCTCCAGGGATAGATAGGCTGCTCCAAGCTCCCCACTGCCACTGGTGAACAAAGAAGCCTCCCTTTATCCAAGAAAGGAAATGGGCAACACAGGAACTTTCCAAAAGTCCAGAATACAGAAAATCCTGTATTTGGACTACTCTAGGTCAGGAAAGACGGGAAACAAGGATAATTTTTTTTTCTTTTTTGCAACAAACAGCAGGAAAATGCAATAAATATGTAACAGGCTAGCGCACTTGAGTGTGTAGCCTCAACAGGTAAATGCAACAAGACTACCAACTCTCTCTGTACCCAACAGGCCTTTGATGCACCAATTAATCACCTAAACTCCAGCTGTGCCGATTCTACCACAGTTATATTATAATTTAAGTTCATCCACAGCTTATTAATTCTCTTCCATATGCATAGGTGGATGTACTAGCGGTACATTTAAACTGGCCAATGTCCCACTGTCACTTTGCTCCTGTAACGATGACATGTTTTGACATCACTTGGAGAATTCCTTCCGGACTCACAGAGCTGATGTCTGGGTGTCTGAAAGAAAAGCAACCAATCCAACCATGTTTATGAGGAGCCATAATTTCTTGCAGTTTTGGTGGTGCTAGTGAACAGAACAGTAGCATAAGGAATTATTTTACTAAGTTATGCTCCCATATAAATTATAGAAGTCATGATGTTTTGATTTAATTAATTTAGGTTGTTGATGTTTTTGCAGTGCCAACCACCAAGATTTCTCAAAAATGTGTATCTCAGATACAAGTTTTAAAGCTTATTCTAATATTTCTAGACTGCGGCTACTACTTCAAAAGAACATAAACAAAGCACTATAAAGAATCTGTTGTTTACTTCTGGTCTTGTTTTTGGCAGGGGTTGTGAAATACTTCATAGCGCATCTAAAGCTGGAGTAATCTCTTCAAAACTTACTAGGCTTGCAAAATGAATGCCAACTGTACCTGTTAGGAGGGGGGGTATAGCTGCACAATGCTAACTGGTCTGTGCTTTAACAGTGTGCTTTATCTTCTCTGTATGGTCTTTATGTAGTTTTCTGACAAGGCTTATAAGCTTGTAAACATTTTCCCTACACAGCCTTCTTTTTCACCATGAAATGTTAATTTCTTCAATGCCTCTATCTAATGTTTTACTTAGCTGAGCTACTTTTGCAAGTATTCAGTGAGCTGAAAGAAGCATGCACCCTGTACAGTATATGCATAGCTCTTAACCTCTTAGCATAAGAAATCTGGACAAAGCCAAAAATAAAGAATGGCAAAGGCACAAAAAATAGGGACAAATTTTAAATATTACTTGTAAAAACTTAGAAACCTGCAGTGGTGGTGCTGCAGTAGCGTTGTCGCCTCACAGTAAGAAGCTGTCCGGTTCGATTCTCAGCTAGAGCATCTTCTGCATGGAGACATGCGTGAATGGGCATACCTTCGTTGATGGTTGTGCGTCAGGCCTGGTAAGCCGGTATGTAAAAAATCAACTTCCACTCATTAGCGGACCGGAGTTCCGCTGTGGCGACCCCTAACCGGGAAAAGCCGAAAGACACAAACAAACTTGTAAAAACTTAGAAAGTTGCTAGAATGAAAAGGTTTTGAGTTAGCATGCATTTTCTGAAGGATTTGAAGTCTGAAACTTAAGTGCCTGCCATTATGTAGTTAATGAATGCAGTCCTGACTGATTTGCCAAAAAACAAAATGTTTTATGAGCACTAGACCAAAAAATATGAGGAAAAATCTGTACAGTCTGTGAAAATCTAGAGAGTTGAGAGCTATAAGTATATCCACCTGGGAGGCAAAGAATGGCTATTGCTCTGTCATGCACCTACTCATTGTTTTTGTATGATTTAATTTAAATATGTAAAATGGCAATTAATGTCTATTGCCATACATCACATTTAGTTACCACATACAGGGATGCTTTTGCTGCCTGTTTGCAAATGTTTTGGTAGATTAGGTGTGTACCACCGCCCACCAGCCCATAAACACATGGATACAGAAGTGTGCAAATGCCACACTACCAATGTGATCAGGAGCTTTCTACTGTTACTGTTTGGAGGCAATATAAAAGATTAGACCAAAAATGATTGCTATGGAATTATTATATCACTTGCAACTTCTTAAGCACAAACTTTCTATATTATCAACAAGCTGCTGTGATTCACGAATTGATGATTACTAGATATAAATATATGAGCGCACAGTGCATACTCACACATATGGGTTATGCAAACCCATATGTTCCTTTTTACAGCTTCTAATGTTTTTAAATGACATGACTACCCACCTAGCAGGATGTTTAAAATTGTAAATAAATATGTAAAATATAAATCGGGAATTGAAGGGGCCACTCAGAATTTTGTGGCACCCCATTATTTTGTCCTCAAAATCAGTAAATACTGAGGAGTTTGAGTTGAGAGGTCTGCACTTTATGTAACTTATATATAAAAGTTAAATACCACAAGTGTACATTTTTATATTACACAAAAAGACAAGTGCTGAAATGGATACAAGTGTAGTAGTGATGATGTGAAAAGTCAGAACAGACTGAAAGCAACTGATTCATATTCATTATAAAGTATATCAAGACAATTACACATTGTATATAAGCTAAAGTATTGTGTATGCTAAGTATGCAGTTCTTACCTGATTTAATAATAATCATAATTTTTTCATAACACTACATACTAAACACGTTTGCAGCTATACGGTTATCACTACAATTACTCAACAGTTTTTGCAGTTATACAGCCACATAATGGTCTCCATGCACCATGCATTCATACTGTGGGCATTTGTGAGCATGGAACTCTATGTGTCAGAAAGTGAGCAAGTGAGCATGTGCATGTGCAAATATATATTTTAGAGAACCTTACTCAGGTTCATAGGTTCATACTAGGCTATCTGCCCTAGGGCATTTATAAGCCTAGCCAGAATGTGTTTGGCTTTCGCCACCCATTTTAAATTAATTTTGCTATGCCCTTTTTTGAGGTTAGTATACTGTGCCTCTGTCTAACAGTGACACAGAAGTGATACCCGGTGTAAACCTATGATCTCCCATCCACTCATCAAGATTCCTCTTGAAAAGAGTCAATAGGGACTCTGCCTAACCTGGACTGGGATTTTATTCCAGAGTGAAGGGAGCCTCTGGGTTATGAATCTGTCCCTCCAGCATGTCCTATTTATTTCATTGCTGAGGTTCAAGTCTCGAGCGTAGCTCGATGGGATTTGGATTTTTCTGAGGTGCAGCATGTCCATTAATTCCGGGTTGGACATGGCTTTATACGTCAGGCACAGATCGCCTCTGAACAGGCGGTATGCCACTGAGTAGAGCTGGAGTTTCTTTAACCGGGCAGCATATGGCATCTGTTTGAGCCCTTTGATCCTCTTGGTGAGGTACTTTTGGGGTCTTTCCAGTTGCTGCAGGTGTCTGGTAAGGTACATCCCAAAAGGGGCATTGTACTCAATTATGGGCCTGATGAGGGATGAGTAAAGAGGCACGATGACCTCCCCTGATCTAGATGTGAATCCCTTCATGATTAGGTGGGCTATATAAAATGGTTTTCTAACACTTTGGCCACGTGGTTGTCAAATGAGAGATTGCTATCAACTTGGGTCCCCAGGTCCCTAATTACTTCTTCTGTACTTAATGGATAACCACCTATGTGGTAATTTGTGGGCACTTTGTTTTTGCCAAAGGGGATGACTATACACTTTTTGGCATTTAGCTTGAGGCCATGGCTCTGGCACCAGTTGTCTGTTTCTATGAGGCCTTTTGGGAGGATGCTTGTGTCGGCTGGAGAGTCGATTATGGCGCCCAGTTTGCAGTCATCTGCGAACTTGGTCAGCCACAGTCCTTCCGTGTTGGCCTGTACCTCCGAGAAATATATACCAAACAAGGGAGGTCCCAGGACTGAGCCTTGTGGGACACCACTTGTAACTGGTTTGGAGTCTGACATGGCTCCAGCAATTCTAACCATGTGGGTTCTGTCCTTGAGCCAGTTTGCAATCCATCTAGTGACATAGGGGTTTATATTTAAGCTGGTGAGCTTATCTATAATGCCCGAGTGGGGTATTGTATCGAAGGCTTTTGCGAGGTCCAGGTAGGCTGTGTGGACAACCTTCCCCTCGTCAATGGCCTTGGTGACTGTTTCAAAGAAATCAACCTGGTTTAAGAGGCAGGATCTGCCCTTAACAAAGCCGAACTGGGTAGGATCCAGTGTCTGTAGGTCCCCAATATCTTTATTTATGAGGTCCATGATGATCCTTTCCATAGCTTTGCAGACCAAGCTAGTCAGGCTTATGGGGCGATAGTTTCCAGGATCAGTTGAGGCACCACCTTTATGGAGAGGGACCACTGTTGCTGTACACCACTGTTTGGGCACATATCCTGTAGTAAGGAGAAAGAATGGCAAGACACAGCTACGAAGTTACCTTCTTTAATAAAATGAATAAAAATCCAGACAGTGAAAATCCAAATGGTAAGCGCTTTCGGGTTCAACAACCCTTCATCAGACAAATTGGTATCACACATCTCTACATTTTAAATACTTAGCCTACCAATCAGCGTTTAGTACACAACCCGCCTTTTTTGTAAGGCAGGTTTTAAAGGTACCATCTCATTTAAGCCAGGGCTCCTATGTGATAAAAGTTCTATAATCCATTTAGACTCAAGAGATTCTGTGAGTAACTTGATGTCCCCACCCCTATTGCCTAACCTTACATTAACCACAGCTTTAAATAAAAAAGTTTGTGATGGATTGGCCTCTATGTGTCTATATAGGGCATTGTGCATGTCCTTGTTTCTGATGGATGATAGATGTTGTAATATCCTAACTTTTAACATATTGTTCGTCATCCCCACATAAAAACCCGAACATTGTAAACATTCTGCCAAATATACCACATTTGCTGTTCTGCATGTGGCCCTTGCCTTAAAATTAAAAACCTGGCCATTCACTGGACATTTATCTGTTTGGTGAGACTTTGGCATTAGCACAGGACATTAAGAATTGGATCCTGTAGTAAGGCTGAGATTGAACAGTAGTTTTATGTTTGGGTTTAGCTCTTCTTGGAGTTCATGTAGGACGCAGCCCGGGACACCGTCTGGTCCCATTGATGCTGTGTTTTTTGCTTTGGAGAGGGCAGCTCTTAATTGAGCATCTGAGATGTCAGGGGGGCAGCACTCTGCTGGGATAGATATTTGCCCTTTTGGTGGGGGGGGGGAGAAGTTTGAGCTGAACCTGTCAGCTAGGATGTTGGCAATGTCGGTGGGTTCAGTGTATTTTTTGTCATTCTGGAGTAATTCTGAGCATATCTGGGAATTACCACCCAGGTTCCTAACATAACTAAAGAAAGCCTTGTGATTATCCTTATTGTCCTGTGCAATTTTTCCCTCAAAGCTGGCCTTAGACAATTTTATGAGTGCCCGTAGCTTTTTGCTAATACTGATCAGTGATGCCTTCCCTTTTTGGGATTTTGCTCTATCATTTAGTAGCTTCCTCCTTCTATTGTATAGTTTGTTTATGGCTGGGGTCCACCAGACAGGACGTCTGCCTTTGGAGGATTGGGTCTTGGTTTCATTTGGGATCGCATGATCCATGCATTCCTGAAGGTGTTCATAGAATGTGTTTATAAAGGATTCTGCGGTCTGGGCCGTATTTTCCACAGGCCCGTGGGCTTTGAAGGATTCCACCTCGATTTTGATGAGTGTGAATTTGCTTTAGAGAAGTTTTCACTGTGGTTTTCTGGGCAGGGGGTGGGGTCGGGATGTGAATATCCAGTGAGATTAGTTTATGGTCTGATCTTACCAGTGAGGGATACACTTCTGGTCTGGAGCATAGAGTCCCCATGTTGGTGATGATCAGGTCTAGTATGTTTTCCCCTCTTGTGGGAGTGGTAACAAGTTGTTCCATAGCATTTGAGTTTATAAATTCTAGGAACCTTTGGGCTAGGGTGTTGGAGCTAGAGTAATGCTCCCAGTCTATGTTTGGGTAGTTGAAGTCACCCAATATAATGGTGCTTGGAGAGACCTTCATATTTTCCAGTGTTTTCAGGTAGGCCGAGTGGGGTTCCTGGGTTTGGGAGGGTGGTCTGTAGCAGGCTATAAACTGGAAGGCAGTTTTACCCACTGTTAGTTGCACATGGATAGTCTCTGATACTTCGTGCTTTGCCACCAACCTGGAGGTGTGGGTATCTTTGATGAATATCAATACTCCCCCTCCTTTTGTGGTTCGGTCCAAGTTTTGGGACCAAAAAGCATGGTATGATGTATAACCTGGTAGTGCTAGGGTGCTCTCGGGAGCCCTGAACCAGGTTTTTGTTACTGCACAGATATCGATGTTCTCCATGCTAAGGAGAATTTCAAGTGCATGCATCTTGAGGTTTAGACTTCTGGCATTGAGTAGCATTACTCTTAGTTTCCCTTGTGATACCTATGGAGGTGGGTTTGTCTTTTGAGCCTTGCCTAAAAAAGGCACTATGGGGGTAGCAAGAACCTTTACTAATATCCGAAAGCCCAGGGGTGACAGGTGCAAGCCGTTCCTAGTGAAGCATCGTGGCTTGTCGAGCATATCATCCCAAGCTGACAGGCATTGGATCCCCTTTGAATGACACCAGTACTGAAGCCAATTGTTGAAATTGATCATCTTGTCTTCATATTGTGGCATCATTCTTGGCGAGGGTAAGATGCTATTCAAGGTCAGGGTCATACCAGCCTGGGCTACATGCTCAGAGAGCTCCTTTATGTCTCTTTTCATGTAGTCCAGGGAGGTACGTCTCAGGTCATTCACACCAGCATGGACAATGACTGAGTCATATTTGTACTTGCCTTGGAGTGACCTGAGTGCTTGTGTTATGTGGCGAATCCTAGCGCCCGACAGGCTGCTCAGCGTGACCCTCTCCTTGTTCAGCCTGGTGAGCGAGACGTCAGTGTGCCTGACGATAGAGTCACCTATTACAAGTGTATCAGGTGTGTTGTTTAGTCTTAAGGGCTGTGACTGTTCGGCACACTGGATTTTTGAGATATGTGTTGTACGTGTTTTGTTTTGGGGTAGCGGTTGCTTGGGTGTCTGCTTTGGAGGTCTCTCCTGCTTAGGCAGATCTTTATTTAGAGCCTCTGAGTATGTTTTTGTGTTTGTGGCAAAACCATTGTTTTTCAGAATTTTCTAAATCTGACCATATAAAGATAAATGATAAAGTACATAAGAGCAAACTGGGGCATTACTACATGAGGCAAACATTTTCTTTACCAAACAGTACTAATAAGTGCATGTTTTAATTTGCTCGTCACATACGAATGATGACAACCAAATTATATCATAGTAATTTAACAATAGTGTTCGTCCATTAACAGCAAATAAGTGCTAATTTGCCACTGCAGTTTACTGTTATCATATCTAATGTGTATTATCACTGAAAATCGTCCACCAGTAAAACATTGATTTGGGTAATAGATCTTTACCTAACATTTGAGGATTTGCCTGTCTCTGCATCTAATTCAGCATTGCAAATTCACTTATTTAGTAACATACCAACAGCAATCAAAACTCCTACATCAATCAGCAGCTTTGTTTCTCTTTTACGTAAACCAGAGAAATACCTGCTGATGTATGGTATGCTTCATGTAATAAACTTGATCTCACACACAACACCATAACAAGCTGCTTGTTGACTTGTCACTTGGACCATACAGTGATCAACTCAACTGTATTACTCTATTAATAGCTCAGTACAATTAGCATTCAACGTTACATCTCCAACATGTGGAACAATTCCTCTTATGATATGGAATGGAAAAAATGGCCAAATGTGGTGCACTTGCTAACAACATCAACTAGGAAGCACACAGCATGGTTAAATGTGTTACTTTATACTTGTAAGAGTTCTTTTGATGAATTAATGATGCAGTGTCATTCACCATGTGGCTAACACTTTCATTGTTGATAGAGCGTAACAAAAACTATCTAACACTTAAAATGAGAAATGTTCCATATACAAAGGTATATTTGAAAGATGTGATCAATTCAATACCTATAGTTACTGTAAATTGGAGTTACTTACATATAAGCTCTGAAACAATACTGAAACTAATGACATATTAGAATAAAAGTTTGACACCCACTATGGAAACTCGACTGCAGCATTCAAGCTACTAGAAGAGTAGCTCAAGATTCATGTTCTGCACACAGTTATCCCCCTCTCTGAACAGAAATGCAACCCAGGACTGTTCCTTAAAAACAAAGTAAACAAACTTCTTCAGCTATAACGTCTTTCAACAGCAGCTAAAATCAAACCTGTCAACTGTCCCTATTTTGAAGCAACATTTTTGAAGCAATATTTATATTTTCAAGCCTGATTTATCCCTGCACATGATATACCTATGTCTCTATTTTCAGGCTTGATTTACACCTGCACACTACTGTCTGACCCCCCCTCCCCCATCTCCTTGTATAAACAACAGCTTTACTAACTGCAGACATGATGATGATGTTAAGCAAAGCTGCAGCTTACCTCATTCAGAATGTTTTTGATTGAATGTTAAAGAAAGAACATAAACATGGCTTGGGAAACCATATTGGACTTTCAGCTCATTGACAGGAGAGGTGGCAGGGAGTCAGTTTCAGATGATTTTTTTTTGTAGCTGTATTAATACAGGCACAGAATAGCAAAAAAGATACACAAATACTTCTCAGTTCTCACAAACATGCATGCATGACCACAAACTCAAATTTGAAATACCACAAGACCACATTCACATTAGCCAAAATAAAACATACTGCTTGCGGACTGGTATAAATCTCTACATGTGAGCAACACATTGCAACTTGCAGTCTTGCATCAAATGACAGTTTAGCATAAATCAAGCTCCAATATTCTGTCACCTCTCTGATTTTGTGTACAAAAGTAAACCTTTCAGGCAAAATTAATGTTGTCTCTGAAATTCGTTAACAGTTTCAGTACTATGCCACTCCTCTCAAGTTCTGATCTGACTTCATTATATCCGTACAAGTAAACAAGTGATTGAACTGTAAAAAAAAAGAATTACAAAGGCAAAATAAATCAGTAACCAACTAATTCTTACTTGTCCTCAACTCCCTGAGTCTACATCATAGTTTTGCTCCGATGGTCATTTAAAAAGGAAGTGAAATTGTGCAAAGTAGTAAGAATTACATCCATTATATCAGGTCAACTTCTGATTTCTTTGCTGCAGATAGTTTCTATTGGGGATACAGCCATTTTCTTTTTATTCTTTTTTATTTACCTGGAGGAGGTCAAACCACTGGAGGTGGTCTGGAGAAATACATTTTCTTTCTGTGGTGGGCGCTGGGTGGACTCCACTATCCACTCGCTGCTGCTATAGTTCATCCAAAGCAGTCTGAATCTCTGACACAGTCATCCAACCAAGTCCAACACAGGCTTATAATGAATCTGGATAGCCCTTTGGCATCACGTTTTCATGTAGTACACTTGGGGTCTTGTACCAGTTTAAAAGCATGTATTTTAGAACAAGTTCTGATTACAGATGATGTTGCACTTAAAAATAAACTGTTACATAAAGTAGCAGTCTGTATTTTAAAGTCTGGCACTTTGGTGCCTCAAGGGTTAAACAAAGAACTGGAGTGGAAGGCTTTTCCACACTAACTGTTAATTATTAGTTTGTGTTTAATTGTTTTAGTTAAATGATTAATGATGTGATATTTGTTATTTAAGTGTAGTTTGTGCTACTGTGATGTTAACTCTGTGAAAGGTTTACTAGATGAGGCGCTGGAGTATTAAACAATTTTGGATTTTATATTTCTGCAGTTGGTGTTTTTCACTTTCTCTGTGTTTTTTTTTATAATAAGTCTGCTCTGCCTCACAAAGCAGATGTCATCATGCACGCCTCTACCTGGCAATGCATGATGATGTCAGCCGTAAGTTAAACTTGTAAAAAAATAAAATAAAATTAAAAAAATCAGGAACTGAAGGGGCCACTCAGCAATTCATAGCACCCCATTATTTTGCCCTCAAAAGCAGTAAATACCAAGGAATTCAGTACAGTTGAGAGGTATGATTGTCATAGATAACCGTGTTGTTATTCATGATGTTGAATAACAATGTGGTTATCTATGACAATAGCTTTTATGTACAAGAACATGGTGTAGCTATGGCCATCGCGTGTGCTAATAGGTAGGCCAATATTGTAATGGCAAGCTGGGAGGAGATTTTTATACCTGGAGATAACAACTATAGGCATTGCATACATTTTTATAGATGATTTGTTGATGATATTTTTATTTTATGGGAAGGCACGGTCAAGTTGTTAGATCAATTTGTCAACAATTTACATACAATTGATGTCTTGAAATTTAATCAAACATTTTCATCAGAACAAATATAATTCTTGGATGTTTGTTTTTTAAAGCAGTAAGCAAGGCAAGATGGAAACAGAATCATTTAGGAAGGCTTGTTGGAGAAAAAATTTACTACATCAAGAAAGTCATCATCTAACATATACATTCAATAATATCATAATGGGGCAGTTGCTGAGAACATTGAGAATACATACAGAAGAATGTAGATATGAACAAGTGATGGAGGTCTTGTAAGTAATATGTATGATAGAAGTTATTCTATGAAAGCAGTCCAAGAAAAAGTAAAGAGTATAAAAAGCCTTAGACAGAGCAAAGGGAAACCGCATTTCAATAGGGATCTGAATGAAGAAGAAAAAGCTACTAATGAGAACCAGAATAAAAGAGGTACAGAAGTTAAACTGAATAGCAGCAGTATTGGAGTAGTATGTGATGTTATAAAGCATAATTGGAACATTTTAAGAATGAATGAAGAAATGAAGAAAATAGCGGGTGACAAACTAAGTTCTGCATTCAAAAATGCTAAATCGTTAAAACATAGATTCTGTTAAGGTGAAAAAGGTGGCCACACTGAACTATATCCTGTATTATTAATTAAAGAAGGCACTTATCATTGTAATAGTTGCAAGGTATGTAAATTTATAGATACTTGCAACAGATTTCTACATCCAATAACAGGGAGAATATATGTATGCATTGAGAAGATGTGCTAGTTGCTGCATGAAAAATATTGTTTATTTAGCCTCTTGCCAAAAATGCAAAGAATCTTATGTGGGCAAAAGCAATAAGTGCATAATACAACATCTTAGTGATATAAGATGTGAGAAACAGACTAATGGGTTGGACACTCTTATTTTATTTATCATGCTGCAAGTAGTGACTGAAAACCCAAGGGAACGGGATTTGACAAATAAAACTGAACTAGCTGAACTTCATTGGGCAATAATGATGCAAGCAGAGAAAGAGCCAGGACTTAATTACCATTTGTCATTGAAGCCAGCCCCGAAAGGGCAGAAGCTGCTACTTTAATTGGCTCTACTCAATATGAATGAGTTTAAAACTCAGAGTTTTTAAGTGTTTTTAAGATCTAAAGAAGGAAAGGCAAGTCCCGAAAGTGGTCATCTTTTAATAAACCTGATTTTTATGCCTTGGACAGTGATTATCATTTCTGATTTTGTTGAATTTGGAATGTGTATATATATATATATATATATATATATATATATATATATATATATACATATATATATATATATAATATCTAGATATATAGATATGCAAATGTTTACATATTATACAGATATATATGCATGCACATAGGACTGCAGAATGGTTTTCACAAATTGACGAATGATGCCTATGTTAGAAGCAGCAAACACAAAGACAAATGTCACAGCAGATGATGTGGCTGACCTACGCCCATGAGAATGCTGTCCCCCTCCCCCTCCCAGCAGATGTTTCATCACAGACACTGCCCATTTCAACATGTAATTCATCTGCTCCATTGAATTGGCAACATGGTGTAGACAGTTATGCATGTCAGCCTGTGCTATATCTACAACCATAAGCATTTCTCTGGAGGACCTATGGAAACATGTCTGTGCCTCCATGATGGTCCTAAGCATACAGTGAGTGGCACAGGAAGAGACACCTGGATCAGGTGGAGGTTGGACAGCAGGCCTCCTCCAAGCACCCCTAACAATCCTCCTGTGTGGTACCTTGCCCACACTTTGGCTACAGCCAGAGTCAAGAGGCATTGAAGCCACAGTAACCACACATTCCTGATCAATTGTCTCACCCTCCACCTGTCCAATATCTGAGGACTCACTGGAATGGATAGCCATAGGTGTACTGGCTGTGCCCAAAGGAATTACAGGGGTTGGCTGAATGTCAACCTCTGTGTCAGATTCAACTTTTGCACCCCCACAACTGCCTCTGTTTGACCACCATCATCATCAGATTCTGCTGATACTCTGAAATCAGCTGGTAGAAGTCCCACACTTCCACTGCCAGGATCATCTGTGATAATAAGCAACAAACACAGGAAAAATATAATACGTACAATACTATAGTCCTAGATATGCTAACAAACTAACAGTGTTGCCACTATTGCAGACAGTACAGCAATACACACACAGTACAGCAATACACACAACATTCCTGACATCAGCACCATAGACTGAATATTTATTTGAACTGCTCATCAGTACTCACATAAAAATGTTTGGCTTATCATGTGCAGATAATAGTATGCTCCCTATGCTAGATGGTCCTGGAAGATGTTAAGCAATAGATAAGGACAACACCATCTCAATTAACAGTACCACAGGGGTAAACTTTTTGCCCTTTATATATCCATTAACTATGTTTTCAACAAGAACTTGGATGACAAGTCCAACCTAAGCCCCACGTCTAATCAATCAGAATGTGTTGTTAACTGTAGCAATCTACAATCCCCTCAACCAATTTCATGTTAAACATAACTGATGTATTGATGTAAATATTTACTATTCAAGAGTATTTAACAACTGAGATACATAAGCCTACATGGAAGCTCCTCCTGGGACATACTTGCTGTCCCAGAAACAGTAGCACCAATGTCAAGGACATGTTTTTCTGCACTTTCCTGGTGGCTGTCTGGATCACTGACAGTGGACAGGAACTCTTCATTTGTTGTTTGTGGTGGCTTTATAGCAGCCCTCCCAGGTACCCATCAAATCATGGGCCACTGCACCTGCTCTCCTCCATGCAGATGAGATCATGTCAGTGGTCCTATGGTGCTCATGATCATAATTCCTGCTGTGGCTGCCTACTGCATTTACATCTGCAACTATCTGCATTCTGCCTGACATATCTCCATGTCCCCTCTCAAGCAGAAAGGCACTATGTTGCCTAAAATCTTCCACAATAACCTGATTCGCAGGGTCACTGAAGTGTGATTTTCAGAGACTGAGACACCTGGGTGCCATGGTCCTAGGTGTCCTAAAACACAACAAAAGGATGATACACATAAGTATCACATAACTGAAAAATAACCCATTCCCAGGTTAAAAAAGGTAGCATTTCAGTATTACCCACTGGAAAAACATAAAACAGTCTAGATATTTGAAATATGAACAACAGGAATTGTGTGATTGTAACATATTACATTCACACACAAAGCAAAACTGGATGCAAAACAAGGGAGAGTAACAATATCAACATATCTTTGTTTGTGCCAAAAAAGAAATGCAGCTTTGCTCCCACACCACCAAAAGAGTAGGCAAATTACACATTTTGCTAACATACCATCGGTAAAATGCTAAAAGTGCTATCAAATTAACTGTCCCTGAAACATGTAAAGATTTAACATAGAACATTCCATTTTAAGCTATTGCCAATCATGTATATCTGTGAAATGCCCTGACAAATATCCCCATACTATCAGTACACTTTTAAGAAATGCATACAGATAAAGTAGCATTTGCTAATGCATATATGTATATATATATATATATATATATATATATATATATATCGTAAAAAAGGTTTTTGGACTGAAACAGCAAAAACAATACTTTGGTCCCACCAATGAGTGTATAAGGGCTCAATAATTCACGAAGGTAGAGTTTGACTCACAGTTTATTAAATGCAGAACAAGGTACACACCATCAACGACAGCAAAAACAAACAGCAGGATCCATCCAAATGCGTAGCACCAAACAGAGCCCACTACATCAAACGAGACAGTGCATAACAGAAAATAATGCTGAAGACAACAAGTTAAGCGCTTTCAACCATATCCATGGTCTTCATCAGAACTAACAGTGAACGCCTTATAAAACTCAATTTATAACTTCATTGGCGCCAAAAACAGCTAATAACATTTTAAAGATATATTACACTACCTCTGTATGAGGCGTAATCATGCCAAATGAAGAAAATGCATTCAACTTGTATAAGGATGCGTTCAACCTTGTGAAAATACTCCTCCCTAAAAGTGCACATCTTAAAAAACACATAGTAATATTATTACAATATATTATAGATATATTTAAAAGGTGTTGCAGATATGTAAAAAATCTATGACAGAATGTTTAAAAAAAGTTTAAAAAAATGTATAAGAAAGCCTCCTGAAAGGGAGCATTACAAATATAGTACACTGCGCAAGTGATGTGCCTAGATGTAAACTATTTGTTGACTATAGAAAAGTGCTATGAACAATAAATAAATATCTAACTGTACAAAAATGTAACAATAAATAAATAAACAAAATTACCCATAAATACAGATGTAAATAGGGAACAATGTTACCTACTGAATGTGGGAACTTCTATAATAGAATTATCCAGCTCTCAAATAATTTAATAATGAATATTTATATTAATATGCTGAAGAATTCATTACTTGAAAATGTATAAATAGTGGTAATAGTAATCCAGTAGAGGGCATACTATAAATATGTTATTAAAAGATGTTAAAAAATATTAAAACTCTTAATGTGCTATTGATAAACTATTAGTAAACTATAAATGAACCATAAATAAATTAATAAATTAATTATAAACAAACTCCACTAGAGAATATACATATAATAATCAAAGATATAGGTGGTGACCTGAAATATTGCGTCATAAATCTATATTATGTGTAATAATTCATTATTGAAAGTAAAGTATGATTAATATGAAGGCTAGTGATACTTAATGAACTATGTACATTAGTCATAGTTTGTGTATAAGTAATTGTAGAATATTTAATAATAATAATTGTAATTAATAATTGTAATTAAATGAGTAATGATTTTATAGAGTAATGATTTTATAGAAATGCACTCGTTCAAACCTGGTGGATTAGTAGCATCCAAATATAATTGCCACCAGGTTTCTTTGAAGGCTATTAAACTTTTAATAAACTTTTAAGAGTTTTAATATTTTTTAATATTTTTTAACATCTTTTAAATATATCTATAATATATTGTAATAATATTACTATGTGTTTTTTAAGATGTGCACTTTTAGGGAGGAGTATTTTCACAAGGTTGAACGCATCCTTATACAAGTTGAATGCATTTTCTTCATTTGGCATGATTACGCCTCATACGGAGGTAGTGTAATATATCTTTAAAATGTTATTAGCTGTTTTTGGCGCCAATGAAGTTATAAATTGAGTTTTATAAGGCGTTCACTGTTAGTTCTGATGAAGACCATGGATATGGTTGAAAGCGCTTAACTTGTTGTCTTCAGCGTTATTTTCTGTTATGCACTGTCTCGTTTGATGTAGTGGGCTCTGTTTGGTGCTACGCATTTGGATGGATCCTGCTGTTTGTTTTTGCTGTCGTTGATGGTGTGTACCTTGTTCTGCATTTAATAAACTGTGAGTCAAACTCTACCTTCGTGGATTATTGAGCCCTTATACGCTCATTGGTGGGACCGAAGTATTGTTTTTGCTATATATATATATATATATATATATATATATATATATATATATGTATTAACTGATTTTTCTTAAATAACATTTGATCATCTGCAGTATATAGGTAAAAAATGCAAGCATACCTTATACCTTTTCAAGTTCAGTAGTCTTCTGTGTAGATATATCCCAAAGTGATAGGCTCTTCTGTGTTCTCCACATAAACAAGTCTCCTCATCTTCAGGTACCCTAGCTACACAGTTACCTTTTTATGGTGTAGATTCAGGGCTGTTAGAATGGTCAAGATGAAAATGAGGTGTGAACTCATTAGAATTGCTGAATCCCAAATGCTTGGCTTGTGTAGCAAATGTAAACATAGCGCAGGCACTCCCTCAGTGTTTATTGATAATGGATTGGAACTGTGAATGATTACTGGTAGGGAGAAGGAAAACACAACAGCAATGCAGACCTCCAGTGGGTGTTTCCGCTTAGAATTACAAAGTATATAGAAGTAATTTTATCAAGGTTGGAAATGTAATTAAGCAGCGCACAATTCCAGGTTCTGTTCATTAACATCCAAACTCCCCTTAATTTGTTAACAACTGTATATTATTGCCATTTAATATCTTCATACATTTTAAGGCCAAGGATATAAAATGCCTTACAGACTGCATGTCTCAGATGACTGGTCAGATAAGAAAATAATGAGTACCAAATGCAGATAGATAAGACAGAGCTCATTTTTGCAAGCAATAGTCATAAATGGTTGTGTGATCACTCAGTGTACTGCATCCAAAATTTATACATGTACAGACAACTGTGGTGTCTTAGTAATGTGGATGATGTTGCAGTTGGTTGTATTCACAATGATTTCAGTGCCCTGCTGCAAAGCTGTTTGTGTGGCAAAGTGGGATAAGGCTCATTTAGTGTGTTCTAAAACTTCATTGGAGAGAGAGTTTAAATCCAGACTTATGTAGAAGCATTTCATGTGTACTAACAAACATTTTGTAGTGTTCATATCATAGATTGCTTTTCTTCATTTCAACTACTTTTCCCTTTTATGCTTTTCCAGTGTTTGTGCAAAGTGCAGCTTAGATGGAAAATGAATGTCAGGTTTGGCTGTGCTTATCTCATTTGTGTGATGCTTAGTAGTGCACAAACCTGGACTAATCACCCACATGGGAAGCAGACAGAATACATGCAGAACACCTGCAGACAGAGTGTCTGTAAAAGTGCAAAGGCAAAAAATAATACATGAAATTAATCGACCAGCAAAACCAGGATCCACCACTATAAATTTAATCCAACCTCTAGTGCCTCAGCAGTAGCCTTCCAAGGAGAATACAAACAGAAAAAATGCAGCACATATTAATCAATCAATCAAACAATTAAACAATAAAAACATTTAAAGAATTTAAATAAAAACTCTCCAGTTACATTCTACATTAATGCCACAAGGGGCTAAAGTGCCATATTTTAGTATAAAAAAGTTTCCTTATACAAAAGTTTTTTCTTTGTGTTAATACTATATTGAGTAATAGGAATATGTTCTAAAACTATGCCTAACAATCCCTGTGGATTACTATTATGGTATTTTTTAAAGTGCATTGCAAGTGGACTTTCTAACTTTTCATTTTTAATATCCCTCACATGTTTCTGTATTCTGGTCTTAAAAGCCCTCTTACTTTCACCTATATAAAACTTCCTACATGGACATTTATGTGCATACACAATGCTTTCTGTGTTGCATGATAACATAGCATTAGGTTGAAAATACAATCCATTAATATGCTGAAATGTTCTACTCACATAACCCATACTGGTGAATAATGCTTGTATATAAACTTTTCACATCAGCTGTCAATCAATACATATCTTTGGTCCATTTTAGGGGTAATACCTGATCTAAAAAGTCAGCACTATCTTTAATGAAAAACTTTGTCTAGTAACATATGGTAGAAGAAAATTATGTATAAATATACCCATATTATTAAGAAAATAGTTGCATGCAAATACAGTAGGACAGCCTGGTGGATGTTAGATGTCCTTATGTATCTTAGGCAAACAGTAAAATTTAGCTATCTCACAGTTGTCAGTTTAAAATGTTTTAACTACATCATCCATTGTAAAATATCCTAAATGTTGTCCCTTCTGTAATAAGTTTCTAAATTTTTGAATACCTCCTTCATAATCTTTAACAGTACATTTTCTATAGGTCTCACCATCATTTATGTGCTCTCGGCACATCTGAACATATTATGAAAAATGTATTAATACAACCTTATTTCCTTCCATCTGCTGGTTTTATGACCAGTTCTTCATTTTTACTAAGTTGTTGCAATGCCTTCCACTCTAATTTAGTTAAATTATACTGAATATACTGTTTTCTTTTTGAAAAATCAGAATATAAAGAATCTATTACAAAATCAACTAAGGCTGGAAAATTCTGTATACCTTCATGTAAAAATGGTGGTATAAACTGACTTTTAACTACAATTTTAGATGTATCCAACTTGCAATATGCATTAGGCAATATGCATTAGAAGCTTCAAAATTTTCATCATCAGAGACACAGGAAAAAAAAATATCTTTTGAGTCAGTAGAAAAAGACACATTATTATCTAAACCATTAGTTAAACCGTTAACATTTTGTTTGTCCATAAAAAAACAAGCTAAATGCAATTTCTGTATTAAACAGTACCTTACTTTCTTAATAACATGCAATCTTGGCATAACAGTAGGAATACATTTTAAACCATGATTCAAGACAGAAAATGCAGCTTCACTCAATGTATAACTGGACAAATTCACTACATATGTATCAGCACTATTTAGCCGATTATCATTACCCATAGCAGTCTCTAAACAAGCTGTTTTTAAATCAGTTCCACCTAACTCATTTGTACCTTTGCTGTGCAGGTGGTTGTCCTTCAAACTGCTGCCTGTTTCCCGGTTCTGGGGCCATATTGCCCCCCAGGTCATCTCTCTATCCGAAAATTTGCGTCTCTTGTTCTTCCAAAATGTCCGCTGCAGATAGCTTGAATCATGGGCTGCTGGAAGTCCAGGATGTCCTCCAGATTTGCTCTCCCACTCCGTAGACACATCCAAGCCAACACTTGAGCCACCATTATGTCTCTGGTCTTCTTACTGATCAGCAAACTGAATGCCTCTCTGTTGTCACTTCTTATTGGTTAGCTGGGAAAAGGAGGAACCACTACCATAATCTTTGACACCTCAGTTCGGTTTATTTTTTTGTATTCAGAAGCTTTTTCTCAAAGTCTATACAATTATTTTGTATATCGTGCAAGCACTGTTCCATACATTCAAACCCCAGTACATTTGACAAGGATTCACAGGTAATAGCAATATCATTTTGTAGTTTTACCTGTTTTATTCTGTCTCTTTCCACCCAAATATTTATCTATTCAATTGAACATTGGT
The DNA here is from genome assembly GCF_019279795.1 of Protopterus annectens. Lineage (NCBI taxonomy): Eukaryota > Metazoa > Chordata > Ceratodontiformes > Protopteridae > Protopterus > Protopterus annectens. The sequence goes on from NC_056748.1 coordinate 507,843,898, forward strand.
GGGTGGCGGCTACCCACCTAGCCTGAAATTTCTTATCATCTTCATCCTGCATATCAAAAGGGGTTGTAGGATTTTTGAAGGCTCTCAAGCCATGAGGTGTAATGTCTAATTCCAAATATCTCTATAAGCTAAGATAGTTTAAATGTACTGCTAGCTCTTTTGACATAAGTCTCTCCAATTGATCAAATACCTCTATTGTTTCAGCAGATAAAGAACTACCTGCTCGCTGTCCAACACATGAAAAAGGATTACTAGTTCTTCTTTGTTGTTCTTTTTGCAGGAACTTCTTCCAAAATATTGCCTGCTCTTCCTGGGTTGGCCGTATACTTATTCTTTCACCCAGGGACATGGTAAATTTGTCTATGGTAGTCTGAGTAGACTCCATAGAATCTTGCCTAAGGACTTTAGGCACTGTAAGTGGTGGATCACTGGACATAGGGAACCACACAACAAATAAAACAAAAAAGAATAATATGTAAAATAAAGGACCAGCAAAACCAAGATCCACCACTATAAATTTAATCCATCCTCTAGCACTTCAGCAGTAGCCTTCCAAGGAGAATACAAACAGAAAAAATGCAGCACATATTTATACAATAAAATTAATCAATCAAATAAGTACACAATTAAAACACTTAAAGAATTTAAATAAAAACTCTCCAGTTACATTCTAAATTAATGCCACAAGGGGCTAAAGTGCCATATTTTAGTATAAAAAGAAAAAGAGTTTCCTTATACAAAAGTTTTTTTCTTTATGTTAATACTACCTTGATGCTCATTACAACTATTACTAGACTTACAAATAGTATTCTTACTAACTTTATTTAAAGAAAGTAACACTTCATCAGCATTATAACCCCTCTTAAACAGTTGTGATGTTTTCTGTGGTTCATTATTTATTTCATTAGTATTGTTACACAACCTCCTTACTCTATTCAATTCACCACAGGGTGGAGATTTTAAAAGATGTGGAGGGTGAATACTAGTTGCATCTAAAAAGTACAAACCATCTTCAAATTTCTGATATACCTTGGTAATAAGCTTATCATTTTTATCTCTTTCAAGACAGATGTCTAGAAAATTAATTTTATTGCCCAATTGAAAGCCATCAAATTTCAATAGAAATCTATTCTCTTGAAGGCCATGTATAAAATCTGACTTCTTGTTTGCCCCCCTTACATACAAAAATTAAAATGCTATTAAGGGAATTGTCAACAGACATTGGAACATTTTTATGGCCAATGAACACTTGAGGTCCATACTGGGTTCACAGTGTCGATTTTCATTTAGAAGAGGCAAAACATTGGGTTCCATATTTTCTCATTTCAAACATATAGAAAGTGGGGAAGCTATATACAAACAGTTGACTATGTCTGGTGATGAATTAGTAGGTACATTCCCCTGTAGTCATTGTGGTTCCTGTAAACAAGTCAGCAAACTCAAACAGTTCACTAGTCGCAATACTAGCAGAGTATACCTCCCACACTGACATTTAAGTGTACATGCAATGCTTTCTGTCTTACATGAGAATGTAGCATTAGGTTGACAATACAGTCCATTAATATGCTGAAATGTTCTACTCACATACTGACATGTTATACATCTGCCACAGGGATGTGTTCTCACCAGGCTAGGATTACTACTTAAACATGTATTGGGTTTAGAAAATCTGGCATGGACTAACATATCCTTTATGTTTTTGCCCCTTCTGAATGAGAAATTCAGATTTTTGTAAAAGAATATCCACCAAATCCCTATATTTAAACAGGGAAGTCCAGTAGAATTGAATAATTTGTTTAACGTCTGCTAATAAATCATAAGTCAGAACTGCATATATCTTTCTTAAACTATTTGTTTTTTTCCTAAATTTACCTTGATGCTCATTACAACTATTACTAGACTTACAAATAGTATTCTTACTAACTTTATCTAAAGAAAGTAACACTTCATCAGCATTATAACCCCTCTTAAACAGTTGTGATGTTTTCTGTAGTTCATTATTTATTTCATTAGTATTGTTACACAACCTCCTTACTCTAGTCAATTCACCACAGGGTGGAGATTTTAAAAGATGTGGAGGGTGACAGCTAAATGCATCTAAAAAGTGCAAACCATCTTCAAATTTACGATATACCTTGGTATAATGTTACCATTTTTACCTCCTTCAAGACAGATGTCTAAAAATTGTCTTTATTGCCCAATTGAAAGCCATCAAATTTCAACAGAAATCTATTCTCTTGAAGGCCATTCATAAAATCTCTGACTTCCTGTTTGCCCCCCTTACATACAAAAATGAAATCGTCAATATATCTACAATACTTCATCACATACTCTTTCAAAAATTCCTTCTGTTAGAAAAATTCTAATTTGAAAAAATCCAATCATAATATTGGCATACATGGTGGCAAAAGCTGACCCCATGACTGTACCTTTCAGTTGGTGAAATATTTGACTATCAAACTCAATTGAGTTTTGCCCCATGCCTCATTGCTTTCCACAGATCTATGCCTTGATATAGTGACCTGTTTAAGCCTAGTACTGGTAAACTTTTTATTAAGAATGAAATGTTGCTCTGATTTTTCTGCATCTTCTGTAAATTAAGTTTCATTGTATCAGTAAAAACGCCTGTACCATTACATCTCTTTGCAAAATATGTCAATGTTTCTGCATAATATTCTATTCTTTGTGTTAGTACAAAAGGAGAAGAAACACTAGCCCAAACACAGAATTTCTCTTTCACAGTTTATAATCCAACAGTGTGACCTGACATAATTATTTGCAACAAACTGTTATGCTTGAATTATAGGTTCTGGTTAGCCACTATAATTAAATCAATGTGCCAGCTTATTTGACAAGTTATTGTACCATTAGCTTGAAGACAAAATTATTTTAATATGTAAGAATTAAGACTGGATTATATTGTGAATAACATGTTCAGGGTAGCAACTCTTGGTCAGTAGAAAGGATTCCTACTGAATGGTTATCTATATTGTAAGGCAGCAAAAACTTAAAAACCAGACACACCCAGAAAATATATTTGTAAACAGCTGATGTTCAACTGATGTCCAACTATAAGGCACAATTCTGGACATACTGCTAAAATCTGGACAGTTGAGAGGTATGAATATATTGCAAACACAGTACAGGACGGTGTATACAGTGCAGAGTAATGTGAAATCTCATTGCTGGCATTGTCTATTGATGTTGTGTAAATTATCCGTAAGGGTACATGGCCTGCCATGTAAAATAAACACTCAGGCAGAAGTGTGTACATTGAATAGGGACACAAGAATGAATTGTAGGAATGAGCACAGGGAAAAAGGACAGGTGAAACAACCTAATGTACAGCAGATGAAGGCATGTCAGTGGAAGACAGCTGTAACAGCAACACCAATCACGTATCAATATGAAACAGTAAGGACTATACAGTGAAAATGCATGCTATGTGACTCGTGACTCTCACACAAGGTGACATAACAATGGGGAAGATGTCAGTGTGAGATAAGCATCCTTACATGAACAATGCGGGGGACATCAATCAGGGATGTTATATACAATTGAGGTAGTCTGCATTTTGTTAAGCTGTGCAAACTGACTTGTTTGAATATGAGTGTAATCTCAACAGTGGTCTCCAGTAAGTGGGATACAGATAAAGGCTCATGGACAACATTAAAAAAAAGCATGTGCAATCATGGACAATATCAGAATGATACCACCAGTAATCCCAAGTCTCTGATATAACATATGAGATTTAGAGTGATCAGCGATGGTTCTGCACAAACACACTAGTACAACTATCATGACATGTCTGCACTCTGTGAGGGTAATCACGCACACTGTCCTGACACTGTAACATCTGTTGGAGGTGTTAGGAGGGACACTTCTATACCTGTATGTGACATTATGATCAATGCAGGCTAGTTGACTGGTGTGCATGACATATACACATATATATATATATATATATATATATATATATATATATATATATATATATATATATATAAAATATATATATATATATATATATATATATATATATATATATATATATATATATATATATATATATATACATATATCTACATATATACACACACACACATATATATATATATATATATATATATATATATATATATATATATATATCACAATCCACACTGTCACAAATGTTACCCATGCCATTAATGTTGCTGAACAGCTATGTGTGTACTGTGTGCATCACCAGAACAGGTATCACACATGCATTTGGTGTGACAACTTGATGGTTTTCCACACCATCAGACAGTAATGTTTATGCCACAAAAAGAGCACCTAGGTATGGGCAATAAGATGTGTGACAGCTCACTCTGACAAAGGTGGTACACTTCAGTTACACATCACTGGAAGATGTGCAGCAAGCTACATGACGAAGGGTGCATTGTACTCATTTATTGATGTGACACAGGCTGTGAGCTATTGAGGTATTATTGCCTGTGATCTCGATGTCCTTCGCTCACTCAGTAGTTGTGTTACATGCAAGGGAGTAGTCAGCACTGTGGCTACATGCTGGTGAATGTTTCACATAACATCTACCCCAGGACACAAGTCACATACCTATTGGTCTGATTATAGGGTGTGATGTCTACATTATACTTGGGCCGTGTGTTTGTTTTCTTGATGTAACAAATACCCCTTTCTTTTTGTGTCATTGCAGGTGTTGTCATGGATGTGGAGCAATCTTTGGTGTGTCTTGATGATACTATCTGTATGATACTAATAACACAGTTGGAGTCCAAAATCTGTAGTCCTTCAGACAGCTGTTTGCACATAGGATCTGTATGTCATTTGTGATGTCTGTGACTTAAATAATGGACAGAAAAGGGCCTAGCAGACAGCCCGGATGTACAGACCTGATCAATGGACCTGATATATAGCTCACTTCACACATTTCAACATATTTTGATGCCATATACCGTATGTGATACAGTGGTCTCCCCACTGAGTGATATAGGTGCTTATGGCCACATTTTATTTTATTATTTTATTTTACATTTGTTAACCAGGGGTGTCTGACTGAGCCGAAAAGGCCCTTTTTCAGCAGAGGCCTGGGGAGAAAAGCTCCACAAAGAAAAATTACAGACACATTTAGTTATTTAGACATGATCAGTATACACACAAATACATGCAAATTTGATGTCATTGAGTGAATACTTCATTATGTATTGGTGTCAAATGCCTTGGGCTTGTCAAGTTCAAAAGGATGATAGTGTTGTCATCATGCATGCCATGGATGACCTCTTTGAGAATATCTAACAGATGTGCTAGACATGATGTACCATTAACAACTCAAACAGGTCTGTTGCACACAGCAGGGATATTACTATTGTCCATTTAGTAAAAGGTCTATAATGACATGTTGGTCTGCCTCACAGATGAGGACATTCAGCTCAATACTTTACTCAAACACCATGGCACAAGTCTGACTTTTGCAAGGCTGCAGGACAACTTATAGTGGATGACATCGGTAATGCATGTAGGAGAGATGATGTTGGGAGGCCTGCATGAAATGGATGTGTAGGTATGTGCAAGTGTCAACACACACACTTGACTGCAGTGAGAACAGAATCCCCTACCTATTTAAGTACACAGACTACAGGGCTCAGTACTCTACACAAGCCTCATAACACAAGTCTGAGCTTTACAAGGCTGCAGGACAACTCATACTTGATGACATCAGCACTGGATGTAGGAGAAAAGATGTTGGGAGGCCTGTAAAGGTTCATAGCTTCATAGGTTCATAGCAGGTTGCTAGGTTAATTGCCCTTGGGCCTTTACAAGCCTAACTGTGTAAAAACCCAAGTACCCTTATTGAGCATAGTTAGAATGTAGTTGTTAGCACAGCACTTTTGTGAACAGTGCCGACAGTCCTTGTCTGTGATGGACATAGGTGCCACCCCTGAGATGAATTTATGATCACTCATCCAGTTGTCAAGGTTGCACTTGAATAGGGGCATTCAGGAGCACTGCTTCACATGCAGTGGGAGCCTATTACAGAGAAGTGGAATCACTGGGAAATATATCTGTCAATCCAGTATGTTCTGTTTTTGTCACAGGCTAGGTTGAGATCCCTGGAGCAAGTTATTCTTGTCCCATTTGATTTATGGATGTCCAGCATTTCCACTAGGGTGGGGTCTGAGACTGCTCTGTAGGCTAGGCACAAGTTGCCTTTCAGCAGCCTGTATGATACTGAGTACAGTGACAGGGCTCAGTCTTTTCATGTATGTCCTGTTTCAAAGGCCCTGGATTCTCCTGGTGAGAAATCTCTTTAGTTTCTCCAGTTGCTGCAGGTGTCTGGTGAGGTAAATAAATAAGGGAGCATTGTACTCAATTAGTGGTCTGATAAGGGTTGAGTACACAGGAGCTATGACCTCAATGGTCTTGGATGTGATGCCCTTATTTATGAGGTGTGCAATGTAGAATACATGTCTTATCACTATGGACAAATAGTGATCAAAGTTTTGATTGCTATCGACCTGTGTTCCCAAGTCTCACACCATTGAATTTGAGCTTAGAGGGGTGCTATTTATATCATAATTAGCCGGGGTACTTCTTTGACAAAGGGGAAAATGAGGCATTTTTTGTGTTAAGTTTCAATCCCACAGTTTGGCACCAGTCATTTGTTTGTGTCAGCCCTTTCTGTAATATTCTCCACCACACGAAAAAAACCAGTGAAATTCCAAAAAGACAATTTAATAAAATACAAGTCATACACAAGAAACTACTCTAGCGCCTCGGCTTTAGCAAGCCTTTTACAGAGTATAACACACTTGTAAAACATCATCCTTTAAATATTTAATTAGTTAAAACATCAATTAACATTTTCAAATTTTTAAAGATACATCTCTACAGGAAACATTTCCAATTGCACTCGATTAAGTCCTATAGAGCTCAAAGTATTAAATTTTAAAATAAATACAGATTCTTTCTTTCTCAATTTCTTTTTTATATCTATTATATTCAAATCTCCCTTAAAAATCTGTTCCAGCACTGTTGCCTATAGCCCCACAGGATCCCCTCCATGTTTCTCTAGGAAATGCATAGCAACTGGACTATATTCACTGCCTTTTTAATGTCACGTATATGCTCTTTTAACCTTGTTGCTAAATTTCTTTTGCTTTCTCCTCTGTAATATTTATTACATGGACATCTCAAGCTATAAATTATTCTTTTACTTGCACAATTATAAGTGCCTATTTCTTGATATTTCTTACCATTTATATCTAAAAAACGTTTTCTTATAAATGGGAATAGACTGCACTTCCCACAGGGGAAGGTTCCCTGTTAGCTTACTTCCTTATTTCCGAAGCTATTAGGTAACTTGAATGCTCCATGTACCAAAAAATCTTTTAAATTTCTTCCCTTGGTATAGAAAATTTAACTTTTTTATTATACATGTACTCAAGATGTTTGTCACCCCTTAAAGTATCCCAACCGTATTTCACCAGCTCTATCAATTTTTCACTAAAAATTGTGTATTTCATCACAAAAAAATATATCCTCATCCACATCTATGTGTTTTTTTGTCTTATTTTCACATTTTGCACTATACTTTCTTTTTCCTATTTATTAATTTTACTTATAACATCTTGTATTTTATTAAGTGTATACCCTCTGTTAATAAACATGCTTACTGTTTTATTCATTTCTTTATCAGAATCTTTTTTATCTCTATATAACCTCTTTATTCTGAGGATTTCCCCATATGGTATAGAATCTATGGTCTATTTTGGGTGACAGCTTTCTCATAATCCATGTGGTAACTATGAGAAGTGCAAGCATTTTAAAATGCTCCAGTTTTACACCTACTAATACCACTGGGGTAAGTGGCATGAGATGTCTGGTCACCTGTATCAATTACTTCATTATTTTTTTAGCTACAGGTGTATGCCGAACCTTTTATGCTCACAAGACTTTAAAGTTTTTCAAACTAGAACTTATTTTTAGTACATACTGCATTAACCCCATGCTGAAACTATCAAAGGACACAAGGTATGCATTAGCCCTATCCAGCCAAACCTGTACTTCCTCTAAACCCGTGTGATAAGGACTACTGGTACTTAACGATTCAAAATGTAGTAGTGACATATATCAATCACTGTCAAGTTACAAATTCTGCAAAACTGTAATGATTGAGGGGTGCCCTTTAATCTAGACCTAAATAATGTTTAGTGGTTGGGCTTACTTCTAGAAAATCATACAAAGGTTCATTAAGACAACCCCATCCTGAAACAATACATCCATAATTGGTTTGGGATCAGTGTGCATCAGTTCCCTAACAAATCTGTTATCAGTGATAGCATTGTTACAGCAATTGTTTGTTTGCTTGTTTTTTTTACAATTGTCGTTTTCATTTTAAAGAGGTTGGGTGGGGTCACAAATACCTTGAGGTAAAATGTGTGGTCACCTAGCTGTGACAAGGTCTCTGATATATAAGCTTTGAGCCACCCGCCTCTCTAAATTTATATTGCTCCTTCTTTGTCACCATTGGTAATAATCAAATATTTATTAACTCTCATGTTATTCAGGGCTTTAAGTTAACTTTATTTAAGCTGTGATTAGTATATTTAAAAACAATATTTGGGTAGTTGGTATGGTAAAAAATGGTAGTTCTCATCTTTTCAACTCCCTTGAAAAGCTTTAATATACAACTGTCTGATATTCAGAAACAGAATAAGATGGCACAATTCATAGGATCATAGGAAGTTACTAGGCTAATGCCCCTAGGGCCCTTACAAGCCTAGCCAAGTTCTTACCCTTATTTCCATGATCATCATCTATTGCTTCTGCCCAAGGACACAGGTGGAACCCCTGGGGTGAATTTATGGTCACCCATCCAATCATCCAATGGTCCAAACTGCATTTGAAGAAGGCCACTGAGGTACTCTGTTTGACATGAAGTAGGAGTCTGTTCCAAAGGTGTGGTAACCTCTGGGAGACATATCTGTTCCTCCAGCAGGTTTTATTAATGTCACATACCAGGTTTAGGTCTTTAGAGAGAGAAACCCATGTACCTTTGACTTTCAGATATGAAGCATTTCCAGTAATGCAGGGTCAGAGATTGCCTCATATGCATGACAGAGACCACCTCTGAGTAGTCTGTATGAAACAAAATAGTGACAGTGATTTCAGATCATCTCCATAGGACAAATGGTGAAGACCTTAATTACTGCAGGTGCTTAGAAAGTTACAAACCAGAAGGGGCGTTGTACTCAATTATTGGCCTGATGAGGGAAGAGTACAGGGAGGTTATAGCTTCTTTTTTTCAGGAGGCAATGCCCTTACTTATGAGATGAGCAGTACAGAATGCCCTTATCGTCACTGTGGAGACATGGTGGTCAAAGATACAATTGCTGTCAACCTGTGTGCCCAGGTTTCTCACCACTGAGTGCATACTTAAGGTGTTACTACTGATGTGGTAGTTAGCAGGAACATCTCTTTTACTAAAAGGAATGCTAACATATTTTTTCATTGAGTTTAAGGCCATAACTTTGGCACCAATCATTTGTTTGGTTAAGACCCTCTTGTAAGATGTTAACATTATTTGAAGATTCTGTGACTGGTCCCAGTTTGCAGTCATCAGCAAACTTTGTCAGCCACAGACCTTTGGTTTTTGCTTGTACTTCAAAGAAATACAAATTTCCAAACAGTAGAGGTCCAGGGCCTTGGTGACTGTCTTGAAGAAGTCCATCAAGTTTAACAGGCATGATCTCCCTTTGACAAATCCAAACTGAGTAAGATCAATTGTTTGGAGGTTATCTATATCTTTATTGATAAGATCCATGATGATTCACTCCATGGCCTTGCAGATAAGACCTGGCTAATAAGTCTATAGTTCCCAGGGTCAGTGGAAGCACCACCTTTGGGCAAGGGAATAATGGTGGCTGTTTTCCATTCAGCTTATATGAAGCTTATACAGCTTATACGAAGCTGGTGCTTAGACTATGATTGAAAAGATTACCCAGTGGTGTGGCCAATTCATGTTGTAGCCCATGTAGGACACAGCCTGGGATGTTATCAGGTCCTATAGAAGCTGTGTTATTGGCCTTAGACAGGGCATTTATGACCTGCTCTTTAGAGATACAAGGTAGGGGACAGGTGGTATGGATGTCATGGGGTACATGTGGTGGGGACAGAGGATTGACATTTTCACAGAACCTATTTGCCAACAGGTTAGCTATGTCCACAAGCTCAGTATATGTGGCATCATTAACTACCAATTCAGCACAAATCTGGGCCTTTACTTTTAGGTTACAGATGTAACTCTAGAATGCCTTGCGGTTGTCCTTTGTTAAGTAAGCTAATTTAGACTTGTAGTTTGCTTTGGAGGACTTCACAAGAAGTCTTATTTGCTTGTTTAAGTTGAGAAGGCGGTGTTTCTAGTTTAGGATGGCTCACTCACTCTTATTCTTAGACAGCAATGTCTTCCTCTTATTGTAAAGCCTGTTAATGACAGTTGTCCACCAGACAGGTTTGCTCTTCCTTAAGGTGCTTGTTTTGGTCCTTTCAGGTCCAGACAAGTCAATGCATTTATACAGGTGTTTGTATAAAGCATTGTTGTAGATCTCGGTACAGTTGCCAGTTCCATTTGAGGGGGGAGGTGCCTTTAAGCTATTTATACCATCCTGTAAGAAGTTATGATGTGCTTTGGGGAATTTTTTTTTAGTTTAGTTGCTGCTGTGTGGTGGTGGTGGGGGGGGTTAGGTGTGATAGTTACTTCGAATGAGACCAATTTGTGGTCAGATCTCACCAGGGAGGACCTCACAGTGGGGGTGCTACAGTAGTCCCCCAAATTGGTGAGCACTAGATCCAGGATGTTGACACCCCTTGTGGGGGTGTCAACCAGCTGGTCCAGAGCACTGGAGTTAACAAAGTTGAGGAACCTTTGGTCAAGTGAGTTTGAGCATGAGTAATTTAGCCAGTCAATGGATGGGTAGTTAAAGTAGTCCAAAACCACAGTGTTTAGCTGTATCTTGATAGACTCAAATAGATCCAAATAGACTGAGTGGATGTCCTGATTCATGGAGGGGGTCATGTAGCTGGCAATGACTTGAATAGGTGTCCTGCCATTCCTTTATTAAGTAATTTTTTGTACATCAGTTAAAGAATGTGATGAAATAATATTAATTAAATTATGTGCTCCTGTAATGCAATCTGAACTTTGGCATTCATTAGTTTGTCAAACACTGTTACCTCATATGGACATTGCTGCTTGTAAACCCCCCTCCCCTGCTGTATCTCAAAAGATATGGAGGAGCAGTTACATTTTTATTTTTTTTTTAGTTAGATTAATTTATTTAGTTCATCATCTGTATCTGTTACTAGTTTATCTAAGCAATAATCAATGACTGTGTGTGGGTACATCAGGATTTATCCATGGTTGGTGTGGTTCGATCATGAGGGTGAAGAAGAGGAAGAGAGTGATTAAACAAAGCCAACCATGGGTAAATCATGATATACCCACAAACAGGAGGAGATTATTCCTATTATCCAATTGCATTATTTAAGAAAGAAATTGCTTACCTTTCCTTAAATAATGTATTTGTATAAGGGCTCCTCAGTCTTCTTCCATATTGTCTTCCCTATACCAATGTAGGATATGACTAGAGAGATTATAAAATCAACAAGCAAAGGAGAGTAGTAGTTCTGGAATTGAACTAGTCCGTTACTTTAAAATCTGAGGTTAATACAGGAGTAGAAATGACACAAGACACCAAGGCTCAAACGTAACAATTTATTAAGCAAAACTTTTCTAAATAAACAGTAAAGCTAATACTACATAAACAGAAAAACTAATAGATCATGTACTTACAAGCATATGCATAAACAAAATCATCTTTGCCACTAATAGGGAAACTTCAAATCCATCCAGTGCAGCTATCTGTTCAGTCAAGGCAAGGCCGACACTGGTGAAATGTCTCTAAGCTCAGTTCAGGCTGGTGCTGTGATCAAATCCGGATGATGATTTCCATTTTAGCCTTTGAGCTTTTACAGTCTTCATGAGTTGATGGAATATTGTAGAAAAATCTGACATTACAAGCTCATCATGAGTTGATGGAATATTTTAGAAAATTACAGATCATTTCCTAAATTGTAAACAAGCCTCGTAATGTCTGGTCTTGTGCCCTTGTGCTCTTGTGTTCTTTTCAAAGAACAGTTAGCTCACAAACTTGTGCTATAGTTCCTCTTTGAAATCCCCACATTCTGGTAAACATCTTTTAAGCTGATAAACAACTTATAGGTTAACAAAAGTTTAGTAATACCAGTAATCAGTGAGCAAGGCCTGCTCTTAAGCATATTGTATTGTTACAATATTAGCAGCATATAGTGAGGTAGTGGCATATCAAGAACTAGCAATAATCAATCTAGCAATAATTAAACATACACAGTGATATGTGGCTCGAGGCATAGCAAAAACTGGTAGACTGTGTGGATCCGTCACAGGCCACCCCTTGCATCGAGCAATGTATGCTGTGTATCCCTTATAAGAGTTAAAACTGACAACATCAGTTTGTACCGTCTCATCACTTTACAATAAATGCAGCATGATATTATGCAAAATAACACTGAAATTATTGTGGTCAAAAGTAAAGGATGCAATAACAAATTAAACCACACTGAAGCCTTAGATGACCACATAAAAATATCATACCAATGCGAAACAGTTATATCCTGTATTTCATTTGCAATTTTTACAATGGTACCTTTGTCTTTAATCATTTTAATCACTGTTTGATACGTATCGTTTAGTGTTTTATTTATAAGTTGCAACATTGTTTGTCCTTTCTGCTTAATCTGTTGAAAGTCCGGGTGGACTAGAGATGGCCATTTAAAGGTGTGTAATGGTTCTATGCTAGCATTAAATGTGACGTCCATCCATCTAGTCAGTCTAATCAATTCTCCAGTACAAAAATCAATAATTGCATGGATATTACTTTTACAGTATGCTCCACCAGTTGTGATTATCCCATCACTCCAGGCTAACTTACAGGAGGTTATCACACAAACAGTGGTATCATTTAGCTGGTAGATGTCTGTACCATTTACTACATACCTGTGCCAAGTGCATTCCCCAGTTCCATGATGTAAGCATGGGTGAGGCTTCCTTTTCACCATCATGCATACCCACCCCTGGGGCCAGGTTTCACAACCTGCCACATCAATGGGTACATCATTATAATCAATCAGAGTAGATTCAATTTGGGGTACCCACCAATTATTTCCAAATTGCAAGGGCAATGTAACAAATGGACAGTCCTGCTTTGTCCCTTTTTTGCTAGCAAGATAGTCAAAAATTAGTATACAAGACTTATATTCACATGCAAAATCTATTGGCTTTAACCAATGATACAGCTGCAGTTCCTTTTGCCAATGGGCTGCCTTTTTAGCCCCCCATGTTTGAGTGAATTGCAAATATTGCTGGTTGGCAGCCAACTGAGATAAGATACAAAAAGTCTGATTTACTTCTGCTGTGAGGTTATTTAAAATCTGTTCTGTATATGTATTTGTATGTTCAATCCACCTCCACAAGACAGTTTGAGTTAAAATACCGTCTACAGTCCTTTGTCCCAGCTCGGGATCATGGTCTGCTATTAGCTTAAAGGCCATATTTAGGTCAGTGCCCAAACGGCTCAATTTGCTACGTAGGGTATCTATATCTACACTGTTTAGGAATCCAGTCCCTGTTCCAACTGCACCTAGTGCAGTACCAAGAATACCTGTGACATCACGTTTACTTCTTTTATATTTGTAATGTTTGTATTTGATATGCAAAGAATCAACCGGCCATAATTGTACAATTTTACAATGTGGATATCTGGTTGTAATATCAACTGCTGACATGTTAACTATCATTTTAATATGTTGTATAACTCTAGCACTACTTACAGTTTTACATCCTCTGATATATCTTACCACATGTCCCAAACCATCAAATACAGTTGAACTATTGTCCATGGCATATATCTCCAAATCCGGAGATAAGGTTTCCGCGGTGTCATTTTCCCTTTGAAATTCAGCTATGCAGGAGGAATCTAATGGAGACTTGGCTAAAGGAAATCCTGACTCATTTAGTCTTTGGTACAGACCTCCAAAAGGGTTGGAAACACATTTTTCAGGATGTCTATCATAGTTCAGTCTACATACAATTGTAATGTTTTCCGTCTGAGTGATGTTCCAAGTTAAAGTAGGTTTGGGTGTCACCGCATATAGATGGTCTCCCAATTTCCAATAAAGGTCATAGTCACCTGTTAAATTTGCAACATCTTCCCCTTCAAATAGAGGGATAGGATCAAGACAGTCATATGGCCCATCTAAGTGTTGTCATCGGAAAAGGTTGGCTCCTTCCCAAACAGTGGCAATAATCTATGGAGAGGAAAGTACAACGGTTGTTTAGCAGAATTAAGTAATACTAGAACAGTATCACCAGGTCCATCACAAATTACAGTCCCATGTTCATTTGGCTGATTGGGTGTGGTCACTATAAATTTCATTCCCAGCCATTTGCTTGGTTTAGTATCACAATCTTGTAATAAAATAACAGCATCTTGACGCATACAAATTTCTACTAAAGGTTGTCCTTTCTGAATCATTTGTGTCTTGTTATCTAAATTGATAGCCTTCACTATCACTTCTCGTTCTGGCTCCCATAATGTAAAAACCTCCCAACTTTCTCCTAATAGTCCTTTTTGCCCCCAGTGCCAATTCTCTGGGAGAAAGAGTTTCCAACCTGTCTCAACTAATACTATATTTTGTGCTGGCACTCTTTGTTCAGTCAATGCACATAGCCAGAATCGAGTTGGATCAGTATTTGCCAAAAGAGGGTATATGGCATTCGGGTTCAGCTTTTCTATTTCCAAAACACAGCAGTTGGACCGAATGTCATTCATATGCATTTGCAAGGGAGTTCCTTGATGTTTCCGAGGTCTATTATTCAGCTGGCTCACAGCTAATTCTAATACCTTTGCCCAGCCTCGTAATGTTCCATCATTCGTATTCTTTCGAATTTGTTTTTTAAGGAGCCCATTATACCTTTTGATCAAACCAGCAGCTTGAGGATGATATGGGATATGTAGCACCCATCAAACTCCATTTTCCTTTGCCCATTCTTGAACCTCTGCTCTGGTAAAGTGGCTGCCTTGATCACTTTGGATTTCAGTGGGAATCCCATATGTCATACATAATTTATTCAATCCTTTTAACACTGCTTGCTGGTTTGCCTTTTTGCATGGGGACACCATTAGTAATCCTGAATAAGTGCCCACCATCGTCAGGCAGTATTGCTGATTTTGATCCAGTGGTAAAGGACCAATAAAGTCTACTTGCCAGATTTGTGCTGGATGACTGCCTCTGTGAATGTCTCCACATGCTTCTGCTTGCAGTTGCTTTTTTTTATTTCTTTGCCAGATTTCACACTGCTTTATAACATCTGTAGTTATTTCCTTATTCAACTGCATACCATGCCTTTGTGCCCATTCTATTGTCGCATTTCTTTGCAAATGCCCACTCTGATCATGGGCCCATCTTGCCATACTAGCACTTTCGGCTTTCTCTTCAGCAACATGTACCACAGCCATCTTATCTACCTGCTGGTTATGCCTCCTTTCATTTGTTACAAGTGATGCATGTGCATCTACATGTCCAACACTGATTTTGCATTGTTGAGCTTTTTTCCCAAATCCTTTGCCAGTCTTCTGAACCTCCCCATAGAGGTCTGCCATGGATCTTCCAATCCTGTTGTTGCCAGGCAGGTAACCAGGTTGTCAACCCCTTAAAGACTGCCCAGCTGTCAGTATAGATGTATGCTTCATCTCCAGGTGATAAACTATCAATGACCAGAGCAACAGCTCGCAATTCTGCCTGATTATTTGAATCGGCAGTACCTTCGTCAAATAACACAGTTTATGTTCGTGGGCAATAAGCCACTGCAATCCAGGTCCTACCATTTGATCCAATTTTGGCAGAACCATCAGTAAACCATGCAAATTTCTGTTTTTCTGCATCTAAATTATCAAATGGTAATGCTTCAGTAATTGGAGACTTTGGAAGCTTATGTCGCTGTTGTTCTATCGCATCAGCATCATCCAGAATTACCAGTCCAGCCAACTGTTGTACCGGAGACACTCCAGGCACAATGTTGGCCCTTTCCTGTAAATACCACTTCCACTTCTGTACAGTCGAAGATTGTGCTATCAGGTTTTTCATCAAAGTATTATCTCATAACCACCCCTGGATTGGGTAGTCTATCTTAACTGTCACTGTTTGTTGTTTAGTTATTCCTTCCACATGAATCAATGCTGTGTACACTGCTAGTACATGCTGCTCAAGGGGGCTATATCTCACCTGCGCTCCAGTCAGGGATTTGGACCAAAATCCCAAGGGTCTCTTTTTCCCAGTGTCATCCTTCTGCCACAGCCCCCAAGACATGACATTACTGGCAACTGTTACTTCAAGGACGAAAGGTTGCCGTGGATCAACTGGGCCCAGCCCCACACTCTGCTGTAGAGCCTTTTTTGCTTCTTCAAAAGCCATTTGTTGCTTGGGACCCCACTGAAAGTCACATTTTTTCCTAGTTACATAGTGAATGGATCACAAAATCAGTCCGAGGTGAGGTACAAATGCTCTCCAAAAACCCATTGCTCCCAAGAAGGCCTGTGCCTGCTGTTTAATTTTTTGGACTGCAATTTTCTGAATACTCTCCAGTGCTGCTGCAGGAATTTCCCTTTTCGCTCCATTCCAAATCATACCAAGGAATTTTACTGATGTCCCTTGTTGTGTTTTATCCTCATTTATAGCCCACCCTCTGTTCTGAAGGTGCTGAATTACAGTTTTTAGTGCGATATCCACATCATATTTTTCTCCAGTAATCATTATGTCATCAATGTAATGGAAAATAGTCACTTTGTCCAGCTGTAACTTGGCTAGGTCTCTAGCCACTAGTCCATGACACAGGGTAGGGCTGTGCAGATATCTCTGTGGTAACACTTGGAAGGTATACTGCCTCCCCTCCCAGGTAAATGCAAATTGGGCTCTGCTTTCTTCTGCTATCAGAATGGAGAAGAAGGCATTTGCTAAGTCCAAAACTGCATGATATGGTCCAGCAGATGAAGACAATCTTTCCATGATCATAACAATGTCTGGAACAGCTGCCGCTAAGGGTGGGGCCACCTTGTTCAGACCTCGATAATCTACAGTAATTCGCCATGACCCATCAGGTTTCTTTACTGGCCACACCAGACTGTTGAATGGACTCACTGTTGGCTCAAGTATGCCAACCCGAAGCAGTTCTTGGATCATCTCAGTGATCTCAGCGTGTCCACCTGAGATACGATATTGTTTGATGTTCACTATTGTTTTAGGTGTGGGAATATAAAGCGGTTCCCACTTAGCATTGCCTCGGACTACAGCCTTAACTGTGTTGACTGAACAATGCCACACTCCAAACCTAAATGGCCCTACAGTGGTTTCCAAAGTTCTACCCTTTAACACATCTGTTCCTAAAATGTGTTCAGGTACTGGAGCTATTACTGCTTCAATGTAAATAGGAATACCATCCCCAAAAGCTATCTTAGTCTTGGTTTTGGTACCTAGTGTCTTTGCCCCTCCATAACCATCAATTTCTACATACTGTCCACGAAATCTACGGGGGTTGCCTGCAAAAATGGTTACTTCTGATCCTGTGTCTACCAGAGCCATCACATATTGTGGCCCTCCCCTCCAAAAAAATGGTAAGGGGTATGTAAGGGCATCAGTCCCCAGGTGTAATTGCTCTTACTGTACCCCTAGCTACTGGGACCCGCCTACTAGTCAATTTGTCTCTGTTTTTTCAACCGGGGTTCTCCATTCCTTTCCTCCCCAGTCTCTCTCATCATTAAATTCCCCCTTTTACCACTGTGCTAGCTCCTCATCAGTAGGGATGTCAGGATATAATTGATTCCATCCTACCTTCCCTTCAATGGAACTCCTGGTCGGATTTTTTGTAGGGGTTTGCTTTTTACTCTCAGAACTGGAACCTTTTTCTTTTTGTTTTTGCTTCCACTTTTTATATAATTCTTCAGTAGCTATCCCATTTATTTCCGCAGCTTCAACCCCCCATCTTAACAGATCCAGAAACATTTGCTTTCTTGTAACCTTTTCTCTGCATTTATCTTTTGATTTCTCCGCATTTGCCTTTCTAGCTCTTCTCTGTTCATTTTCTTCCACTAATTCTGCCATTTGATTTAGAGTGGCTATTACATCCCATATCTGCTGGCCTACACAGCCTGCCAGGGCAGCCATCAGCTGCCCTTTCAACCACTGTGGTGCATTTTTGATCAATTTCATCCTCATATTGCTAGTCATAATTTGTGCATCTGGTCCTTTCGGAAGCACTAATGTCCCATTCCTCAATTCCAGTGAGTAAACGGTAGCCAACATAGCCATTTCTCTTAACTGCTGTATTGCCTCTGCTATTGTTTTCCAAGGCTTATGTTCATGAGCTACTGCTGTAGCATCAGGCCAAGTAGCACAGAAAGCCGAGGCTAACCACACCGCCAGTGTATTCACCTGGGGATCATCATGATTCACATTGTTTACTACTTGCTTTAAACGTGGGTGAAACACCAAACATGCACATTGGTGCATCTCTTCAGCATTTAGAGAAACCGCTTCTCCCCCTGTGTCCCAAACCCAAAGAAACCATGCTAAAACAGTTTCCCCTGGCCTTAGCTTATAGATTTGGATTATATTCAATAATTCAGGTTGAGTATAGCTCCGCACCTCAACCCATTGTTGTGGCGCTGCCCCCCCCCCCCCCAGTATACTGTCCCTTTTTCTCAATAACTGAGCATGCCTCCACTGATGGAGAATTTACTATTTCATAATCACTATCACCTTCATCCATTAAGGGGAAATCACCTTCCCACTTCTCGGGATCAAACTCTGCCATACACAGCAAAGCACGAACCCGAGGCCTTGAGGGCAGATGGCGTAATTTTCAACCATTTAGTTGTCTACGCTGTTAAATTACTCGAGTAGCTAGAGTCACTGAATTAGATTTCCAGTGTTCAGCTTCCTCCCCTACTTTAACAAGTGCCATGTTTGCCTTCTCCAAGGCATCTCTATCCAATCTATGTGTATGTGTGTGTTCTTTACATTGCTCTTCTAATTCTAAAACTTTTTCTTTTAGTTTCTCTACATCTCTGTCTAATTCCTGAATTGCTCCAAAGAACAGCCATCCGGCTGCTCCCACCCCTTCCTTCACCTTTTTCCCCTTATCATCTAATTTTAGCTCCGATAAAGCTCTAGCTAAACTATCAGGGTCTGCCTTAGGTCTTTCCTGCAAGGGTTTTGGGGAAGGAGGGGGTAAAACTTGACTTAATGCCTTAGCAAGAGGATCCCACTTCCCAAATAATGCTGTCAACGTAGTATCAACGCCCAACTTATTTGGGGTGCCTGACGCAGCATCCTTCTTACCTACACCTAGGTGTTTTAAAGGAAAAAACATTGGTTGTTGTTGTGACATTTCCACTGCAAACTTCAGATCCTGCCAACTACGCCAAGTGAACTAGTCCGTTACTTTAAAATCTGAGGTTAATACAGGGGTAGAAATGGCACAAGACACCAAGGCTCAAACTTAACAATTTATTAAGCAAAACTTTTCTAAATAAACAGTAAAGCTAATACTAAATAAACAGAAAAACTAATAGATCATGTACTTACAAGCATATGCATAAACAAAATCATCTTTGCCACTGATAGGGAAACTTCAAATCCTATCCAGTGCAGCTATCTGTTCAGTCAAGGCAAGGCCGACACTGGTGAAATGTCTCTAAGCTCAGTTCAGGCTGGTGCTGTGATCAAATCCGGATGATGATTTCCATTTTAGCCTTTGAGCTTTTATAGTCTTCATGAGTTGATGGAATATTGTAGAAAAATCTGACATTACAAGCTCATCATGAGTTGATGGAATATTTTAGAAAATTACAGATCATTTCCTAAGTTGTAAACAAGCCTCGTAATGTCTGGTCTTGTGCCCTACTTCCCTTTTTCAAAGAACAGTTAGCTCACAACCTTGTGATATAGTTCCTCTTTGAAATCCCCACATTCTGGTAAACATCTTTTAAGCTGATAAACAACTTATAGATTAACAAAAGTTCAGTAATACCAGTAATCAGTGAGCAAGGCCTGCTCTTAAGCATATTGTATTGTTACAATATTAGCAGCATATAGTGAGGTAGTGGCATATCAAGAACTAGCAATAATCAATCTAGCAATAATTAAACATACACAGTGAAATGTGGCTCGAGGCATAGCAAAAACTGGTAGACTGTGTGGATCCGTCACAGGAATTGAATTTGTCCTAAAGTCATGGTAAGTATCTTTACATGGTGGACCCCGTTTGTATGAAATATTACCATGATGACACCGATATATGACTGCATTTTATATAACATGACCCTGTACTTACCCTGACTAAGATTTTTTCTCCTCCTGGTATCCTAGGCTATAGCACCATTTACTACTCACTTTATAGCCACTTTAAGACCCCTACATTCTAAGTTGGACCTATTGGACCCAGGAAAAAACTGTATGGACATCTCTCTGTCTTATCTTATTTATGAGCTACTGCCCCTCAACTAATTCACCCTTTTCTGTTTATAACTAGTCTGTTCTCCTGTGCCTTACTCATAACTTTGATTTGGGAATCTCCTACATTCTTCTGAATACTTTTTTCTTCTTGCAGTGTTTGGTTTAACAAAAAAAAAAAAAAATCATCCAAAGAGTGGGGGGGATTCATCTTATTTGTTCTATTTTTACCTATCATACATGCTATAGTTACCATGTAACACCTGTTTTGTCTGAAAAATAATCTGTAACTGTAGTTAAATGTTCTGTTTGTTAGTGTCTTTTATGTGGAGCTTTTCTCTCTGGGCCTCTACTGAAAATGGACATATATCCAGTTAGACTAGCCCAGTCAACAAATGTAAAATAAAATAAACATGTATCATGGAAAGAAGCAGGTTAAAAAATAAAAGAGACAGCTGAGTGTACAAGTCCCAGGATAAAAAAAATTGCCCAATCCTTTTAGGCAGACTGGTGCCAGGAGTAGAAAAATAACAGCGCAAAATCTTCAAGGCATGGAAACATTCATACAGTGGGGTAGGCCAGGCCCCTCTGTCATAGAAGGAAGTAGTAGTTCACAAAATCCACAAATACTGGCAGGCCAAAAAAGAGCCAGAATGATGACAGAGTGAATTACAGAGGATAAGAAAGAAATGATGTATTGTTACTGTTACGCAAAAAGCATAGAATGTCCAGATACAAGATATACAAAAAGATTAAGAGAGAAATGAGTGGAAAGAAAAATACTTGCACAAGAAAAAAACTGTCAAAATTTTCAGATGTAGATTTCTGTTAATTTATGCAACAGATTCATGAAAACTGTTATACAGACAAAGAAACCTTGGGCCATTCAGAAAAAGAAGAGACTGAAGAAGTGCAAAAATATAAAGAGCAAAATCTAGAGATTTTTGAAAGGTATAAAAAAATATGGACATGGGAAAGAAAGAGAGATCTGATAAGGTACAATATTTATGCACAGGAGAAAGCCAAACTAATCAATACAAAAAACAGCTACAAAGGTATTTGAAGAGAAGTATAGGCAAAGGAACCCACATACGGAAAAGTTTGTAATGCAAAACATAACATCACAAGGGCAAATGTTGAATAGAAGATTAGTAAAGTAGAAGTTAACCAAATAGAAACTGAAGTTATGGAATTCCTGCAAAGTGAAGAATTTAGTTTAGAAAGTCTGACATCTGAAGAAGGAATATAGACATGGGAAAGAAAAAGCAATTTAATATGGTGCAATATTTATGCAAGGGAGAAAGCAAAACTAATCAATACAAAAAAGCAGCACCAAAGATATTTAAAGAGACATACAGGCAAAGGCAAATGGATGTGAAACGGTTTACAAAACAAAAAAATAAGAAAACCAAGGGGTGAAGTGGAAAAGAGGATTAGTAATTGAGAAGTTAAAGAAACAGAAACTGAAGTTATGGATTACCTGCAAAGTGAAGGATTTGGTATAGAAAATCCAAATCTGGTAACATACAGCATGATAGAACAATGAGTCCCCAAATTAAAGAGAAACTGGTAAAACCAGAAGCATCTATCTGATCAGTTGTCAGATGAAGATACTTTGGAACCATCAGTTGGAAACCAGTACAAAAGTTCAGTTGGAATTCCACACAAAGGAAAGGAACAGGAAACACTGGCAAC
The DNA here is from genome assembly GCF_019279795.1 of Protopterus annectens. Classification (NCBI taxonomy): domain Eukaryota; kingdom Metazoa; phylum Chordata; order Ceratodontiformes; family Protopteridae; genus Protopterus; species Protopterus annectens. Next base: position 507,866,200 of record NC_056748.1, read on the forward strand.
TCTAACGCAGTAAATGTTGTGGCGTGATAAACCAGTAAGTTCCCATATGAAAGAGCAACGTATGACAGGATGAAGCTGAAGAGAATATACCACAGGAAAATATTCTGGAACTTTCTGTAGAATATCCATAGGAAATGGAGAACTAAGATGTTTAGAAGAAAATGATCTAAGAGAAGAGTTGCTTCATTTAATAGAGATGGATATCAATAATAATGATCAATAATAATAATAGAGATAATCAATGAAAGAAATAGATTACAGAAAGTCAATAAGACCCAAAATATTAAAAGTTTGATAAAAGAAATGAACACAGTAGTCAAGACTATTTACAGAAATTAATCTGATATAACAGAAGTAAATAGGATGTATTACTGTGCAACCAAATTAACAACAGATAAAGTCTAACCACAAAACCAAAGGGCAGTAAGCAAAAGGAATGAACAAAATCAAATCCCATCATGAAAGTATCAAATAGAGAAAACTATAACGCTATTCAGACAAGAAGTGCCACTGTTAAAAGGCTACAGAAGAGGGGACAGGCCAACAAAAATACTTAGAAAGATAGACATGTTAAAGCAACTTTCAGAGTCACAACAGACCAGGATCTATCGTACAGTATTGCAAATAATCAACTAAAGGTATCAGCACAGGCAGAAAAACATAGAAGGTATTTAGATAAATATAAAGAAAAAGTGCAAAATAAGCTCATTGATGACCCGAGCAAATTTTTAGAGAATTGGGAAACAAGGCAAAATGAATAGAAAAACTACCAAAAAAAGAAAAAGAAAATAGATACATTTTGGAGAAATATCTATGAAGATCCTGTGGAACAAAACATAGATGCTGAATGGAGGGAAGAAGTAAAAGAAACAGTAAGACATTCAAATGTACAGGATATGAAATGGGATGAAGTAACAGACAGAGAAACTGATGCAAAATTAAGAAAAGCTCTGAAATGGACAACCCCAGGCCCAGCTGCAGTACCTAACTTTTGGCTAAAAGTCTTAACATCTTTACACAAAAATTTAGCCCCGACTAAGAACTATTTATATACACAACCTGAACAAATGCCAATCTGGTTAACAACAGGAAAAGCAATACTCGTCCTTAAGATTGAACGTACAAGCTATCCTAAAAACTATAGACCAATAACTTGCCTTCTGATAATGTAAAAAACTATATAATGGAATTCATACAGATAGAATTTATAGTTATTTAGAAGAAAACTCAATCATGGCAATAGAACAAACGGGTAAATAAAAGAAAGTCATATGGAACAAAGTATCATTTTTTGTTAAATGAAATCAAAATGGCGAATTGTAAAAAGGGGAAGAATCTAAGTATGGCATGGATATAGACAACAAAAAAGCATTTGACAGCATCCTACATTCACGAATAAAGGAGTGCTTTCAGATGTATAAGATACACCCTGTCTTGATCAGTTGCATTACAGTGACCATGAAACAGTGGCAAACCACTCTGTAGCTAAGCCATGATAAAAGACAAATTATTATCCCAGGGATAAAAATTCAAAGGGGCGACATTCCAGGGTGAATCTTTGTTACTGTTGCTCTTTTGTCTTGCCCTTAACCCATTAAGCTGTCTACTTAATAGATTAGGTCATGGTTACAGTTTAGCTCCTAGAAATCAACAAGGTGTAAAGACTTATCATCTTTTTTGTGCATGTCTTAAAACTGTATAGTTCAGCAGATGAGGAGCTGAAAGCACAACTGGAAGTGGTCAAAATGTTCTCAGATGATATAAGAATGTCATTTGGTCTTCATAAATGTGCAAAAGCAACCTTTAAAGCAGAAAAGCTGCAGTACCAAGAAAATGTTAGTCTGGGACAGGAATGTGATATAAAGGAACTCAGGCAGGAGGATGTATAAATAGTTGGGAAATTATGAAGGATCGACAATAAAACATGAATATATTTTAGAAGACTATAATACTGAAAACAACCCTGACATCTAAGAACAAAGTCCAAGCTACAAACGTAATTGCTGTTCTTATTCTAACTTACAGTTTTTGGGTGATTGACTAACCCCAAAAGGTATTGGATAAATTGAACAGGAAAACAAGAAAAATGCCTCACACTTATCGAATTATTTATAGAAATCAGTGCATACCAAGATTATATACTCATTGTTCTGAAGGGGGTATGAGTCTCCTCGAAAATGATTACATGTATAGATCTGCAATTGTATACTGCATTCATATCTGCTGACTTCACGAGATCCACACATAGTGAAAGTTTTAAAACATGAGGTGAACAAGTCTAAGATGACTTTTCTGCTTAGTTTAGTAGAAGCATATTGATGTCAAGCAGGCATAGAAATCAAACCAGAAGAAGGCAAAATCAGGCAGCAACTGAATGCAAAAAAGAAAAAAAGGAAAGAATATAAAGTGAAGGATCAGATGAAAAGGCAAGAAATGTGGAAAAGGCGTAAATATAGTTACAAGTACAGAAAACTTCTGGTACAACCTCATTTTGATCAAGATCTGATGCAGGAATGGTTAAGGAGAGGTGAATTTAAACAAAAAGACAAAAGGTTAATATTGTCAGCCCAGGATAGAGAACTACATACACATTGGTTTACAAAATCCATTTAACATGCCAGAGGAAGAGACAAATGCAGGGTTTTGTAAAACAAAATCAGAAACAATCACACATTTTGTTATTGGGTATGGAACACTACTTGCAGAGGGCTTGTACACTGAAAGCCAGCATAAAGTGGCAAGACTGTTGTATTTGGGATTATGGAAACATTACAATATTGAAGTAACAGAAACATTGGAAATATAAGCCACAAAGCATTATAGGAAATAATGTAGTTTATATCACATGGAATCACCTATTACCAACAGTTCAAAAAATAGATGCAGGAAAATCAGATAGTAGCCCATGAAAAGAAGACAAAGGTAGAATTGTTCATTGAAATTGCTACACCCAGTGATTACAGTGTCTTATGTACAGAAAGACACAGAGTCATAAATACCAGGATTTGTAGGTAGACATGAGAGCAATGTGGAAGAAGGCTACACAGACAGCTCCAATAGTGGTAGGAGCAATGGGTCTTATAAAAAAGAATTTACAGTCATATTTGGATATACTACCTAGACATGCAACTACATATGAATTGCAGAAGGAGTCAGTTCTGGGCTCATTGTGGGTGCTGAGAAGAGCACTTTTGGCTAATATTAAAGACTGAAACAATACTAATTTCATGAACTTTAACTGCACTTTGACTTAGGAAATGGGTCCATTTCCATCATAGTATTAGAAACCCAAAAGAAGTGGAGAAATTAAAATGTACTGAGCATGTGCATTGGACTTATATTCCCATGCCTGCACATGTGCCAGGGAAGTGATGGATAAAACTAAATCTCTTTTACTGTTTTTTTTTTTAACTATTAAACACATAAGGATTTACGATGGACTTCACAAACATGTAAGGAAACTCAGGTAGGTTTCTTTTTGTTTAATTTTGCAGAATGTACTTGATTTTTCTTAAATTTTGCTCTGTCCCTCAGCATATGTCAATAGTTTTTTTTTTTTTTTTTTTTTTTTTTATTGGTATAGGCTTGATTTGCAATGGACACACTGATTGGACTGTCCAATCAGCATAGTCATTTCTGAATAGTAATGAGTATTTTATGGTATAATTTTAGGTAATAGTCAGACTGCTTTTTAAACTGTTGGTGAGTACATACATTTTTAATAGTGAATGACAGGGAGTTATAGAATTTAGGCCCTAGAATGAGAAAATCTTTACAGACAGAAAAACATGGTTACAAAATTTGATAAGATGATGAACAAACTTCAGGTGAATGTTTTTACTGTTTGTAGTGTGCCAAAAATGAGACAAGGTTTTAGGAACAGAATTTTATAATTCCAGGAACAAAGCAGTTTTCTTGCTTTTTGAGTGGTAAGTATCATTCTGGTATTTTTGGGAGTAATGCAGTGCTGTTCTTATTCTGGGGCTTGAATTATAAAACCAAATGCTCTTATAATGTAATATTTTCCATTTACAATTGAAATAAACTGCTGTTATCATTGAGTTCATAGGTGAATACCATCTAGCTGACATAAAGAGCCATTCTAAACCTAGACAATAACTCAAGGTCAGAATCAAATCTGTACCGTGTGAATATGATGTGAAACCCTTAATCATTATGCCAAACTTACCCTCATCAGTTGTGAGGTATCTTTTTCAAGACCAGTGACATGATGTCTTTAGCAGCTATTACTTCTGTTTCAGGGAATGAAATGGTAGGAGAGTTTTTGGAAGACACAAATAACCTTTTAAACTCAATATACACTTTATTGGAATATACTTAAATAAGGATGAAATCAGAAACCTATTTGCAATGGTATACTGTAGGAAGGATTTTCCTCTTGTGGCACAAATCCATCCCAAGTGTCAGGTACAGGTGAGAGACATCTAGCCTTTCCAAATAGCATGTCCTTACTTTTTGAAGGATAAGGCAAGTCATAAGACACTTAACCAAGAACAGACCTTGGTATTGTTATTGAATGTAATATTACTGATACTGAGCAAAGAACAGTCCTTATTATATTTGTCGGTTATTAGTTATACCGGACCAAAAAAAAAAAGACTTTGCTATTGTTGTTGGATAATGTGTATTGACAGGACTTATTGGTTAACCTGATAGCCATGCTATTAGCCTAGACCAGTGATAGGTTCATAGGTTCATAGGTAGGTACTAGGCTATCTGCCCAAGGGCATTTATAAGCCTAGCCAGAGTGTGTCGGCTTTCGCCACCCCATTGATTAATTAACTGAGCCTCTGTCAAGCAGAGCCAATGAAGTGATCCCAGGGGTGTATTTTCTGTTACCCATCCACTCATCAAGGCTTCTCTTGAAGAGTGTTAGTGAGGGGCTCTGCCTAATGTAGTTAGGAATTTTGTTCCAAAGCATGGGGAGTCTCTGTGACAGGAATCTATCCCTCCAGCATGTTCTATTTATTGTTGTGGCGAGGTTTAGCTCACTAGATCATGTGGCTCGCAGTGACTTGGATTTCTTTAGGTGGAACATGTCCATCAGTTCTGAGTTGGACATGGCTTTGTAATTCAGGCAGAGATCACCTCTGAGTAAGCGATATGCCACTAAGTATAGCCGGAGTTTTTTCAGTCGGGCTGCATAGGACATATGTTTGAGGCCAGTAATCCTCTCGGTGAGGCGCTTTTGTGGTCTTTCCAGCTGTTGGAAGTGTCTTGTGAGGTACATCCCAAATGAGGCATTGTACTCTATGATGGGTCTGATGAGTGACGAGTAGAGGGGCACTATGACCTCTTTATTTCTAGATGTGAACCCCTTATTAATTAGATGGGCCACATGGAAGGATTTCCTAACTACTTTAGCAATATGATTGTCAAAGGAGAGATTACTATCTACCTGGGTCCCCAGATCTCTTATTACCTCTTCTGTATTAAGGGGGCTGCCGCCTATGTGGTAATTCGTGGGTGTTTTGTTTTTCCCAAATGGGATGACTATGCATTTTTTGGTATTTAGCTTGAGGCCATGACTTTGACACCAGGTGTCTGTCTCAGTAAGGCCTTTCTGAAGGATGTCCGTGTCAGCCGGAGAGTCAGTTATGGCTCCCAGTTTGCAGTCATTGGCAAACTTGGTTAGCCATAGTCCTCCTGTGCTTGCCTGTACTTCTGAAAAATATATGCTGAACAGTAGGAGTCCCAGAACCGAGCCTTGCAGGACACCACTTGTAACTAGTTTAGAGTGGGACCTGCAGTCCGCTATTCTTACCGTGTGAGTTTTGTCTGTAAGCCAACTGGCAACCCATGTTGTGACATAGGGGTTTATGTTCAGGCTGGTGAGTTTTTCTATAATACCTGAGTGAGGAATGGTGTTGAACTCCTTGGCGAGATCAAGGTAGGCTGTGTGAACCACCTTTCCCCTCGTCGATGGCCTTGGTAAACCTGGTGATGGTGAACCTTTTGGATTTGGCATGTCAAAAATTCGGAAAATGCCTAACTTGACTCTGCTTGCATGTCACCTCCCCAGTCAAAAATAATAAAATAAATAGAATACCATGGCTCTCAATACATCAGGGCTAAATTTCAACAGAATCAGGGACAAATCTTAAAAGACAATTGTGTTATGGTCATACTCCAGTAACTACTCTGAAGTCAGACAAGGTAGGTACTTTTTCATGTTGCTCATGTAAGGCTTGTGCCTCAATTTCTTCTGATAAGATTTTATTCATCCCACTGCCAAGAAGAAATATATTCCAAAGCTTTCTGCTGACTGCAAAAGCAGGAATTTGGTTTATTTAGCAGTTTGTAAGGGATGTGCATGTTTCTATGTAAGAAAAATGATCTGTTCCTTTAAGGAATGGATTCTTGCGCACTTAGGAGATATACGTGATTGTGAGAAGTCTAATGTTTTTGCTAAACATGTTGCCTCCTATAAGGCACATATTTTTTGTGTTATGGTATTGCAACTGGTTGTGGAGGATATGAGGGGTGATGATGCTGTAAACAAAAAAGAGTTATCAGAACTTAAATGGATTACAGCATTGAAAGCCAATAAGAGCTTTGGTCTTAATGGTAATGTGCCTTTAAAATCGATTTTAAAATTGCATAGATTGTTTTATTAATTTATTGAATGATTGTTTTTTGTTATTTAAATGTTGCTGTTTTAAGTGCTTGTATGGTCTGAAGAAGTGCCTAGCGCTTGAAAGCACTTACTGAATAAACATTTTGCTGCTTTTAGCCATGTTGATTGCTCTTTCTTAATAATAGTTTTTACCTTCCTTTACCCTGTTTATTGTCCCCACATCATCTTCCATTATCCAGCCATTCAGCCTTCGTCTTCCTTATCTAACAGAAACTTTTCTCCTTCCTTGTACAATTTCTTGACTGTAATGTCTAATCTCCTTACTTGTAGAACTCAGTGCAAAGTTTTATGAGATGAGCTCCAATTATTTTATCTTCTGGTAACTCCTCTGTTCTGATACATTTCTTTAACCACTCCCTCCTTCCTTCTGTCTTTAAATTTTCACATTAAACAAGATTACCTTTTCAAACCCGCAGCTGCTTTATTTATTTCCTGTATTTGTCTTCTACCTCCATTATCATGGTTATTTGGTTATTACGAGATTACAGTAGAGCTTACTGTCCTCCCCCTCATTTCAGTCCTCATCATTTCACTTACCCAATGACTCCTTTCAGTCACTGACAGTTTTCCTTCTACCCTTATTACTTAGCCTTCTTCCTCCTTTCTCATGTGTTATTCAGTTCTCAACAACTCTCATAGCATAGGTCAGCTTTCTCCCCATCTCACAAATATTCTGCTATCTCCTTCTTATCCACAAAATACCCAGCATGGTCTAATCTATTAACTTTCTGAGAGCTCTCTTTCTCTTTTTCACTTTTATTCTGCCCATCTCAACCTGCTATTATATCCACTATGATAATCCCATGGGATCACAGGTATATGGTCTCATATCCATAATCTTCACTTACCTTGCATAACCCCAAACTCAAAAACTAATATACTGTACTACCTGCTTGCATCAGCTTTTCACTCATAAACATATAGTATCACTTTTCACTATGACTTTTCCAAAGATCCACCCATTCCCCTTCCATTCTTCCATGCAGACTATTCCTGTTTAGTTTCAGAGTTACAGTGAAATCTCTTCTTATAAGTTCTATTTTTACTCCACCCCACACTTTCGCCTATGGAAAAATAATTTGTAAAGGGAGCCACTATCTATATTTGGTGCATATACATCTTCCTCTTTCAACCCACTCTTTCTCTAATACTATTTTACCAGATAGCCCGCTTATCCTTTCCTTATTTACCCCACCTTCTCTCAACTCAAGTCCATCTTCTTGATAAGAAAAACAGACCCCACAAGTTTACTTACTCCACTTTTCAGGCAGTCTACACAAACCAGTTTCACTTTGTCCTTAATCTCTGACATTTAGTCTCTTGCAGTACAATATTCCTATTTCTTTTATCTGTTTCTTGGATCAGTCTATTATTTTGGATTCAGTGAGAACATCCTCCTGGGCTCCATGTAACTCTTTCATTGGCTGTTCACCCTACTTTTTGTTATGGCACTACCTTCTTCCCCTTCATCCACCAGTCTCTGAGCTCTTCATGCTGAGAGAGACACCAAACACTTCTTTGGTTAAGCCTGCAAGAACAAAAGATAGATACCATATTTCTTCCCTATTCTAATAAAATTTAATCCATTTATTTCTTTTTCCTGTCCAACAGGGTATTGCAATTTTGTGTGTCCTCCCACCTGTCCTATGTGCTTTTACATCTCCTGCCTCCTACACAACCTAAGATAGTGATCCTTTAAGTTACAGGGCCCAGACAGTATTCCTTATTAAGTTTCCACCCTTTTCCCCTCTTTTCATCTTTGAATTCTGTCAGCCCTTTCAGTCCTTGCTCTTCTTCCACAGTCTTAGCTATCCTTAAGTTAGTAAAGCACCTCCATCAACCAAACCCCATTAAACACTGGACTCTGTGCTATCCCTCTTTATGTCAACCAGTTTCCTTAATCCCTTACACCTTCTTGTCCAATAATACCACTTCTGAGTATACCTACCAATGTAGCACCAAAGAATTAGAGGCACAGCATCGTCCTGCCTGTTCTTTCTCCCTGTATATAGTTTACTGCGAGTTTCTCAGAATCCTACAGAGTGTTGTCCTTCCCATCTGTTACAGTTGTGTAAGTCGTTACTCATTGCTTTGACCTCTGCCTCTTTTATAGATTCATAGGTTCATAGGCTTGTACTAGACTAATGACCACAAGGACCTTTAAATCCTAGACATGCATCCCAAATCTCTGACAAGTTATAATACCCTTGATAAGTGTAAGCAGGGGCTTAGAAGAGGAAACATTTACAATAAGGGGTCTGAGAGATGAAACACTTACAAGCTGTCTATTTCCATTAGAGGCATAGGTGCCAAGCCATGGCTGCATTTCCTCTTCCCCATCCATTTGTCCAAGTTGCACGTGTATTAGGTTAGGGAGAAACTCTGAGAAGGGGCAGTTTCTGGGATACATACCTATTTGTCTGGTGCTGTTTGTTTTATGGATATGGAGGAGGTCCTTCAGGGTGGGGTGTGACAGTACCTTGTTTTCCAGGCATAGCTCTCCCCTCAACAGCCTATAGGAGACAGAATACAGAGATAGGGCTTTGAGGCAGTCTGCATAGGACATGTTACTTCTATGCTGTATTATTTTAGGGAAAAGCCTGTGTGGACATTCTAATTCTTAAATGATAGGTCTAATGAATGCCGGGTACAGTGAAACAATGACCTCCTTTGACCTAGATTTTCTACCTTTGTTTATAAGTTATACAACATAGAATGATTTCCTCACTACTGTAAACACATGATGGTCAAGGGCTAGAATACTGTCTATGTGTGTCCCCAAGAACCAGATTACTTGGTTTTCTCTTAGGGGTGTGTTGTCAATATGATAGTTACAAGGGTGGATGACTTCCTGAAGGATTCCAGTAGGCATTTCTTGGTATTCAGTTTTAGTCCATGGCTCTGACACAAGTTAATTGTCTGTGTCATCCTTCCTGGAGAACATTAGTGTCTGTGGGGGATTCTATGACTGTCCTTAATTTGCAATTGTCCACAAATTTGGTCAGCCAGAGGCCCTTGACATTGGCCTTGACTTCAGAGAAGTAAACGCTGAGAAGGAGCGATCCCAGGAACACTCACTGATAGACTCCAGTTGTCTCCATCTCCACCTTTCTCAAATTATTGGTCTCAATTCAGATTATGTGCAGTGCAATCACCTAGTAACAAAGTGCATATACTTATTATAGGCTTACTACTCATATTTTATCCTACAGGTATTAGTAATACAGTAAGTTCATAAAAATACTCATACCATAATAATGAAATGAATGACTCATGTTAAATAAGGACAAAATATATATTTGTAGTTGCAGCATTAAATCCATTGAAAATGAGAGTACTTAATGTACCCACTTTCATCTTCAACTTCATTTTGAAAGGCTTCTATTTATTGCAGCCACAACCTGCAATAATACCTTACTTCAAATTGTGCGGTCCTAGTATCTGTAAGTGAAAGTATGTCATCCATCCTTTTTTTCTCATTCTCCAAAAGTGAGATTGAGAAGACATCTTCCTGTAGAGGGTCCTTGAAATGATTTTCCTCTTATTTCTATTAATTAATAACATTCATCCTAGGTCTTAGTCTTTGAGAAAGTTGCATGTGTTTTCTATTTCCTCATGATGAGAGCTATCATTTTCCTCTTAATCGAAAACTTTTAGTGTCTCCATTCATGTGTAGAAGACAGTTGTTATACTTTGATGTCACTGATCACTCACTAATATAGTCATAACAAACTAACAGTTCATTGGTGGTCATCCATGAAATAGAAATGCCATAGAAAGGGTAACTGGTAACTTGGTGGAAAATGGCACTTGCTGAAATGTGAAAAGTCCATGTCTACTCTTAAAATTTCTTTGAAGATTCATTGGGGTAGCAGGCATGTTGACTAGGATCATCATCAAAAACAGAACAGTTCGCCTACATGAAATTATCTATTCTTATCTGAGACCTCGCAAACAAACCTTTTCAGGATATGTGCTCCCCAGAGTTGGTCCTGTCTTTCTTTATGATGTATCCCCAATCCCCATCGGACTTTCCCATTCTTTTTCTGGCTTGTAGATGCAGTTCCCCTTTTAATGTTCTCTTTTTTCACAGTCATTGTCTTCTCAGTTCTGTCACTTTGCCTTACTAATCATTTTTTGATTTTGTATTGCAAGCTTGTTAATTTTGTTAACCACTGCCCTTGGCCATGTTTTAGGTTTATCCTTCTTCATGCTATGATTTTAATAGAATATCCAACTTTAAGAATAAGCAGGTAATGGACGCTCTTGCTTCCTGACTTCTCACTCCATTTTGATTCTGTAATGTTATTAGTTTAAGGATGCCTCTGAAACAATACTAATTAAGCAATCATCCTTCTGATGTTATTATTAACAAACTGAGCACCATCCACTCCTATATTCAGATTACTACTTATGTGTTGCTAATTTATGGCAATCCCTACAAAGGTTAATCTCTCTTTAAACTCTAAGGTTACAGGAGGATGCCTCATCCAATCACAAAGCTCTATTTGTATTCCCTTGTACTGTATTGGTAAAGGTCAGTGCAATGCCTATATTATCTGCATGTATTCCCTCACTTTTCATCACTCTCTGAAATTAAACATCAGTCCTTTACTTGCAATGCTTATCATTACATCAGCTAACTTTGAGCCGCACTACCCTCTACTTATTAATCACATGATAATGAAGTGGTTACAAAGGTAACTCCATATTCCCTCTCTTTTCCAGATGAGCTGCTTTTGTTTGCTGTGTTAATTGTCTCTGTGGGAAACTTTGCATTTCTCTGGAAGTCTGCTCATGTGAATGCCGTAGAGCTTTACTTTTCTTTCCTTTCTCTTCATCCTGTCTTCAAAGGTCACACCTGTGGATCTATCAAGTTATCATAAGACTCCAAGAATTTAGCAGATTTCATCTTCATCAGGTTCATCTAAAATATGTAGCCCCAGTGCAGCCTGTAGATGGCTGTGTTTATAACTTTTGTTTGGATCCCCCTAAAAGTACTCAAGTCACAACAACTCAAAATACTAAATAATTGATCACAACTGATACACTATACAACTTCCCTAAACAGCACTCATTTGAGAGTTAAACTGTTTTACATAATAGCAGGCCCCCTACATCTTCCTGATAGGAGGCTTTTTCCACACCCTGACATACACACAGACAAACGTGCACACGCGTGCGTCTAAGTGCATGCACGTATATATAGTTAAATAGACAGATACATACAGTAAATACAAGACTGTGCAATCACTAAAAAAAGAGAAACATGCTGCAAGTTCAAAAGCAGTTGCCACAAAATTCAGATCTTACAGTCTCATTTAAACAATGGGAAGGATAACCCTGGGAAAAGCACAATCAGAAAGATTACAGTTAGCATCTTATATGCTGGTTACACTTAGGGTACCTGTCCTGCATTTATGCTTCAGGTTCCTGATACAAATAGCAGTTTCTGTCTCGTAGTTAATATTTCTTGAATTCTTGGGGAACTCCCATTGCTTGAACTAGCTCTCGTTGGCTGGCACTAGTTTTACTTCAGTATCCATACAGCATATTTTTCTCATGAATTCTTTCCTAAGGACTGGACTGCAGGTTAGGCCAGTGTTATTTGTTTTGTATCTTTCCATTTATTCTTCCAGTATGGCCAATCCCCTGACTCTAAGGAAATGAGGAGTTCTTGCTTGTGGCTGTAGCATGAAGTTTCTAACATATTCCAACGGTATGAGTGTTAGTGTCACATCCCTCCGTACTATTACCATTGCTGCCACATAGGCCACTGAAGTAAAAGCTGTGTTTCTTTTGTTGCACAGCAACAGTAAAAGTCCTGCACAATTTTGGTTAACAAGCTTTGCACCATTTGTATGTTTACATCATTATTTCTATTATACATTGCATTCTTGCTGAATAAATGATGGGACATAGCAAGCATACAGTGATGGAATCTCTTTTCCCTTCCTCTTATTCTATGAATTATCTCTATTCTATTCAAAAATTGAGGGTGGAATCTCTAGATCCTAGTCCATCAGATTTAAAGAAATTTGAGTTCCCACTTTGGCATAGATTCTGGAATCCTGATGACTGTTAAGATTTTCCTTCCTGACCTGTACTTCAGGTCATCAGTTTTCTCCACTTGATCATTGAGCAACCATACCATCTCAACTATTATTTATTCATTGCCTTATAATTTATCTTCAGCTCTTTTATTGCCGTTTTCCAGCCCATTAATTTTTCTGCGGATTAAAGTGATTGAATTGTGGCATTTCTACAGTGCAATCTCTAATAATCATAAACATCTCTGAAGCATTTTCTAGGACTCATATGGTTACACCCTTTACCATAACCTCCCCACCCAGCAGAAATCTAACTGCATTTTTTATTTTTTAGATGGGGACTGAGTTCTAAATGTCCTAGTGTGCTTCTTCTCTGAGCTGAAGAAATTGAAACATTTGCTTCACTAGCTTTAAAAGAATTAGACTTTTATAAGAATGACAAAGTGTACTCATTGTATGCTTGTTTTCTTAACACTTTCATCAACATTCTCAGCTAGTTCCTGCACCTTGATGAATGAGTTTATATATTGCAAGAAACATTCCTGACAGTGCTAAATGTATTCTTTGCTTCCTTTGACTGTTGTTGAATATTTGAAACTTTCACACTAGAGCCTCTGACTCCTCCAGCTGCAACAGACTTATTTATAAGTGATAGGCAATAAGGTGGGCTTACCTAAATGCTTCCATCTTGTTCTGTCCTCTGCTGCGCATGTTTGGGCTAATTGGCCTTTGCACATTACTATTACCTGGTCTGATTGCATTACTTCCCATCTCATCTCCAAACACTTTTCCCTTCATTACTTCTATAGTCTACTAATCCCACCTTTACACATACAGACTTAATTACTTCATAAACCAATATCATGCTAAACTGAAACACTCAAAGCAAAATGTATTTACATGCACTTAACCTGTAAAATAACAGCATAAAATGATGAAATACAAATAATAACCTAAAAATCATTGCTTCTTACAAATTATAATATTAACATTAGATCTATAATTCTAGGCAAAGTAACAAATGTGCTTACTGTCATAATCTACTGAGTGACCCTCACTCTGTATACACCTTCCCATTCCAACTCCTGCTATCTATACACAATAGGTCTTGGTAAATATATTTACAAGCATCAGTTCTTCAAAATTTGGTAAATTTCATCAAGGAAGCCAAGAAACTATTATTTCTCACTGGAGATACTGCAGAGTACAAAGGAAGAGAAGATATAACCTACATCAACAAACAACTCCCCCAGCACAGAAGTAGAATAAATATACTTCATCAAAGCTGCAGATACATTTGTAACAAAATTCCAGTATTTTAAGTATGGATACATGAGATGAATATCAACATTTTATCCATATTTAAAAACATGGCTTGAGCCACAAATAGGGGATTGTGAATTTGTTATACCTGACTATTCAACATATGGCATGGACAGAAAGTGAAAAAAACAACTAGACGTACAGTCATAATAGTCAAAACTCCATATACTCTAAACAATATTATAAATAATTCGACATATTCCAAGAAGAAAGTTAAAATGGCAAGCATTACAAAAGACAAAAACAAGTAATGTCTGCTTTGTTACACCTATCCCAAGCCTAACAAGTCAAAATAAATTCTTCCATACACACTAAACTGACTCAATGGAAACTATACTAAAGATATATTAATTTCTGCAGACTTGAAAATTCTTTGATGTCATCAAAATGTTAAAAATACAGACCTGCAGCTATAGTCTCTAGGCTACTCATAGCTCATAACAACTTCTACCCATCATAATTCTAAAACAAACATACAATACATTTTTGATTGAGTATTGACAAGACAACAGTAAAACATCCCCCCTCAAGTTCAATTATCTGAAATAGAGGGATGAAGCCATACCTGTGATGCAGATGACCTGGGTTTGATTCTCAGCTTGGGTGCTAGAAGAGCCAGGCAGTAGAGATGGGAATGAGCAGATTCTGCAGGCTCACCAAACTGGGGGAGGGGGGCAGGATCTTGCTTTGGTTCACTGGTTGTGTGTCACCTAGAGGAGACATCAGCTGTTGCACCCATATGGTTATGTTGAGCACACACTACCAGGAGAAAGGTGGCTTGTGGATGCATATGTCCTGCAGCAGATAGCATGTAGTAGAGCTCAAAGAGCCACTGAAGGGTGGAGGCACCAAAAGAGAAGGTTAGGCCACCCTTTTTGACCTGGAATCTGTTTTTTCTACCTACTAAACATATCTTTCCATAGAGTGAATGAATGGACTGGTCAGTTACCATGGGCAAGAACAATGGGATAATAAGACTTTTGCTTAACTTAAGAATATCTAGTTCTTGTAGTTGTTTGTAGCAATTGTCACCAGCTGAATATAGGGGCCAGTTAGCGAAAGGCAATGGAACCATTGAGCAAGTCTGACAGAGAAGCAAAAAAAAAAAAAAATGGCCTCATCTCAACTCCCAACCTCCTGACCTTCACTGGAAGGAATAGTAAGTCCTAAGAACCCTAAACTCCAGTAAATCCATTTTACCCCCACCCTTATTTATTTATTTATTTGTTTTATTTTATTTATTTATGTATTTATTTATTTATTTATTTATTTATTTGCATTTGTTTACCGGGAGGTCTTCTGGGACAGGGTGAGCCCATTTTCAGTAGATGCCCGGGAAGAAAAGATCCAAAAACAATAACATGATAAAGATACAAAATCAAAATACAGAAATCAAGCAGCAATGGTACAGAACACTACATTACAGAATAGATGATGCAATAAAATAGATAAAATCTAACATCTATATAACTAGTATTAAGTATACAAGCCAAACAAGAATACAATGGATGACATGGGATAATAGCGAATGTGTGAACAGTATCATGACATGGGATAATAGTGAATGTGTGAACAATATTATGACATGGGATATTAGCGAATGTGTGAACAGTATCATGACATTGGATAATAGTGAATCTGTGAACAGTATTATGACAAGGGATAATAGTGAATGTGTGAACAGTATCATGACATGGGATAATAGTGAATGTGTGAACAGTATAGTATTGCAGTTTTGCATTAGAGAGGGAAAGATGGAGAGCAGCAGATTAAAGTTCTGAGAGTGAGGTATGGCCTTATAGCTACTGCTATGTAGGCATCAGGAACGAATAGAAGATAGGGTAGGTAACTGAGATAGTACATTATGTGTGGCTGGGTGGCACATGTGGGACGTAATAAGTTAGAAGATATGGTAGGCAACTGAGATAGTACATTATGTGTGGCTGGGTGGCACATGTTGGACATAATAAGTTAGAAGATATGGTAGGTAACTGAGATAGTCCATTATGTGTGGCTGGGTGGTACATGTTGGACGTAATAAATTAGAAGATATGGTAGGTAACTGAGATAGTACATTATGTGTGCCTGGGTGGCACATGTTGGATGTAATAAGTGAGAAGATACGGTAGGCAACTGAGATAGTACATTATGTGTGGCTGGGTGGCACATGTTGGATGTAATAAGTTAGAAGATATGGTAGCTAACTGAGATAGTACATTATGTGTGGCTGGGTGGCACATGTTGGACATAATAAGTTAGAAGATACGGTAGGTAACTGAGATAGTACATTATGTGTGGCTGGGTGGCACATGTGGGACGTAATAAGTTAGAAGATATGGTAGGCAACTGAGATAGTACATTATGTGTGGCTGGGTGGCACATGTTGGACATAATAAGTTAGAAGATACGGTAGGTAACTGAGATAGTACATTATGTGTGGCTGGGTGGCACATGTTGGACGTAATAAGTTAGAAGATACGGTAGGTAACTGAGATAGTACATTATGTGTGGCTGGGTGGCACATGTTGGACGTAATAAGTTAGAAGATATGGTAGCTAACTGAGATAGTACATTATGTGTGGCTGGGTGGCACATGTTGGACGTAATAAGTTAGAAGATATGGTAGGTAACTGAGATAGTACATTATGTGTGGCTGGGTGGCACATGTTGGACGTAATAAGTTAGAAGATATGGTAGGTAACTGAGATAGTACATCATGTGTGGCTGGGTGGCACATGAACGTAATAAGTTAGAAGATATGGTAGGTAACTGAGATAGTACATTATGTGTGGCTGGGTGGCACATGTTGAACGTAACAAGTTAGAAGATATGGTAGGTAACTGAGATAGTACATTATGTGTGGCTGGGTGGCACATGTTGGACATAATAAGTTAGAAGATACGGTAGGTAACTGAGATAGTACATTATGTGTGGCTGGGTCCACATGTTGGATGTAATAAGTTAGAAGATATGGTAGGTAATTGAGATAGTACATTATGTGTGGCTGGCTGGCACATGTTGGACGTAATAAGTTAGAAGATACGGTAGGTAACTGAAATAGTACATTATGTGTGGCTGGGTGGCACATGTTGGACGTAATAAATTAAAAGATATGGTAGGTAACTGAGATAGTACATTATGTGTGGCTGGGTGGCACATGGATGTAATAAGTTAGTAGATATGGTAGGTAACTGAGATAGTACATTATGTGTGGCTGGGTGGCACATGTTGGACGTAATAAGTTAGAAGATATGGTAGGGAACTGAGATAGTACATTATGTGTGGTTAGAAGATATGGTAGGGAACTGAGATAGTACATTATGTGTGGCTGGGTGGCACAAGGACATAATATGTTAGAAGATACGGTAGGGAACTGACATAGTACATTATGTGTGCCTGGGTGGCACATGTTGGACATAATAAGTTAGAAGATATGGTAGGTAACTGAGATAGTACATTATGTGTGGCTGGGTGGCACATGTTGGACGTAATAAGTTAGAAGATAAGGTAAGTAACTGAGATAGTACATTATGTGTGGATGGGTGGCACATGTTAGACGTAATAAGTCTGAAGATATGGTAGGTAACTGAGATAGTACATTATGTGCGGCTGGGTGGCACATGTTGGACATAGTAAGTTAGAAGATATGGTAGGTAACTGAGATAGTACATTATGTGTGGCTGGGTGGCACATGGACGTAATAAGTTAGAAGATATGGTAGGTAACTGAGATAGTACATTATGTGTTGTTGGGTGACACATGTTGGACGTAATACGTTAGAAGATATGGTAGGTAACTGAGATAGTACATTATATGTGGATGAGTGGCACATGTTGTATGTAATAAGTTAGAGGTTATGGTAGGTAACTGAGATAGTACATTATGTGTGGCTGGGTGGCACATGTTGGACGAAATAAGTTAGAAGATATGGTAGGTAACTGAGATAATACATTATGTGTGGCTGGGTGGCAGATGTTGGACGAAATAAGTTAGAAGATATGGTAGGTAACTGAGATAGTACATTATGTGTGGCTGGGTGGCACATGTTGGACGTAATAAGTTAGAAGATATGGTAGGTAACTGAGATAGTACATTATGTGTGGCTGGGTGGCACATGTATGCAATAAGTTAGACGATATGGTAGGTAACTGAGATAGTACATTATGTGTGGCTGGGTGGTACATGTTGGACGTAATAAGTTAGAAGATATGGTAGGTAACTGAGATAGTACATTATGTGTGGCTGGGTGGCACATGGGCGTAATACGTTAGAAGATATGGTAGGGAACTGACATAGTACATTATGTGTGGCTGGGTGGCACATGTTGGACATAATAAGTTAGAAGATATGGTAGGTAACTGAGATAGTACATTATGTGTGGCTGGGTGGCACATGTTGGACGTAATAAGTTAGAAGATATGATAAGTAACTGAGATAGTACATTATGTGTGGCTGGGTGGCACATGTTAGACGTAATAAGTTTGAAGATATGGTAGGTAACTGAGATAGTACATTATGTGTGGCTGGGTGGCACATGTTGGACATAGTAAGTTAGAAGATATGGTAGGTAACTGAGATAGTACATTATGTATGGCTCGGTGGCACATGGACGTAATAAGTTAGAAGATACGGTAGGTAACTGAGATAGTACATTATGTGTTGTTGGGTGACACATGTTGGACATAATAAGTTAGAAGATATGGTAGGTAACTGAGATAGTACATTATGTGTGGATGGGTGGCACATGTTGGACGAAATAAGTTAGAAGATATGGTAGGTAACTGAGATAGTACATTATGTGTGGCTGGATGGCACATGTTGGACGTAATAAGTTAGAAGATATGGTAGGTAACTGAGATAGTACATTATGTGTGGCTGGGTGGCACATGTTGTATGGAATAAGTTAGACGATATGGTAGGTAACTGAGATAATACATTATGTGTGGCTGGGTGGCACATGTTGGACGTAATAAGTTAGAAGATATGGTAGGTAACTGAGATAGTACATTATGTGTGGCTGGGTGGCACATGGATGTAATAAGTTAGAAGATATGGTAGGTAACTGAGATAGTACATTATGTGTGGCTGTGTGGCACATGTTGGACGTTATAAGTTAGAAGATATGGTAGGTAACTGAGATAGTAGATTATATGTGGCTGGGTGGCACATGTTGGATTTAGTAAGCTGGAAGCACTGAATGTATATATGCAGAGTCTGAAACATAAGTGAGATGGGTAGGAAAAGTAGGAAGGCTAGGAATATTGTTTTTTTACAGTCACTGCTGGTACATGTACATAGGTAATGGAAGATCAGGTGTTGTTTCAACGAAGACTTAAAGCATTCAGTGTTGCTAGTAGACCTAACTTGAAGGAGGGAGAGCCTTCCATGTTTTGCTATAACATATGGGTAACGCATTTGACCAGCAGAAAAGTTAGGTTTTGCTACATTAAGGTCCATCTGATTGACTGATCGCAGAGGTCTATTTGAGTGATACATGGTGAACAGAGAGGAGAGGGCAGGACAGCTAGAAGACTTATAGATTAGCTTATGAACTGTGGTTAGTTACAGGTATGTTAGATGTTGGGAATGTTCTAGCCAGTTTAGATGATGGAGTGATACATAATGGCGGCATGAGTGTTTGGTGCTGGTTACAAATTTTCCAATGTTATTGTAGCATGAGTCCAGTTTGGATTTAAGAGAGGATTGTGTGGTAGTAAGGAGAGCTGTGCCATAGAGCAAGGATGGAAGTAGAAAGGAAGAGGCAAGGGATAGTCATGCTGCATAGGTGAGGAAGTGTTTTTGCCTGTACAGGATGTCTAGTTTCTGATGTTTTTTTTAATGTTTGTGTTAATATGCTGGTTGAAAGTTAGGTATTCATCTATGATGACCCCTAGAAGTTTAGTTATCTATGTTTATCTGAATAGTTGTTGCATTGAATCCTGCAACTTGGATGTGTCAACTGTATTTGGATTTTGTAGTCATCTTTATGAGACAAAGCATCATGAGCTCTGCTGCTTTCTTACGTTTTATTCCTAAAATGAGTATATTCTCTAGTAAAGTGCATTTGCTGACATTTTTAACGCAAAGAACATGGCATGCTGGTTCAGCCACAAGTAAACAGTTTAAGTGCTCCATGGCTGACTCATCTGATAAATGTAGCCTACAGTACTGTGCATAACCATGCCTGATTCTCAGAGGAACTGTAAGCAGATACAGCATTGTCATTTACAGAAAAGGATGCCACCTTTTCTTTCATCCTTGACAAATTAACACTGACTCTCCTTTCATGTTTATATTCATTCACATAGCAACTGTCCTGATGTTCTGGTCTCAATGAGAAATGAAGTATTATTTGCTCAAGTAGAAGATGATACAAACATGGATTAAAACACAAATGAACAGGTTGTCTGAAAGTCAGCAACAAATCTAAAATAAAGAAATAAAAATGAGCCATCCTCAAGATGCAGCTTCTCTTTCAGGAGAGAAAGCAAGTAACACATACCTGTACTAGACATTGGCAAAAGATCTTTTGAGAGGTTATATCTGGTTGCATCTCTATCTCAGGATAAAAAATTACTGGGTTCTATAACTAATACAAACATAAGCATTCTTTTTCGAATACATGGTAAAAATAGTATGCGCATGCGTTTTCTTTTAGGGCTTGTTCTGTTTGTCGACATTTGTGCACATATATCAAGCAGAAATCTCAGAGTGCAACACACACATCTTTTTCCAATAAAACAGAAATCTTTGTAATATTTTAAAATATACTTACCCAATGTTATGAGACAAATATTGAGATACAGGAATCTGGGCATTTTACAACCTCATCATTATTAGAGCTCAGAGGGTGGAACCTTACAAAAGCTTTATGAAATGACTGCACTCTGCCTATTCCCTTAACAAAGAGTCCATTAGGCAGGGAACACAGTCAATGTGCTGGAAAATAATAGACTGGCATGGTTTGTAGGTATTACAATTGTACTGCATTCTTTTTTTCTGATTTCTCAGTATAGAGTTTTATGCTGCTTAATTAAACCTGATCTGAAGGCATATTGCTGCCTTTAAGAGTCTGTAATTCATAATGGCTTTAATGGAATACATTTATATTTTCTGAAAAGGACTTCAGGCATTTCATTTTTTGTGTCAATTTACCAGCTTCATAGCATTACAATCATATTTCTGAGCAAGTATAACATTCTTCAGGGATTACTATGGCAGGGTAAGGATTGTCTCTAATTTCATACTTTCTGAAAGTATTTTGTTTTAGGCTTTAAAGTATCAAAGATAAAAGCAGCATTGAAGTTTTTGACATCACATGTTTTTCTGATCTTTTTTTATTTTAATAGGTGCTAAACTGAAAAATTAAAATAAACAGGAGACTTCAGTCCAAAAAATATTACCAGATGAGATCAACTTTATCCTTCAAAGAACATTTTATAAAAGCTAAAATTTAAGAATCATCGAGTTGAGAAACTTTTCACTGCCACAAGATATTTGAGCTAGTTTCGAACTTAAACTTCACTGACATAGAGGATTATGATTGGTTCTCTGATTATAACCAGCTTATTATGTGTTTGAGACACTGATGCCAAGAAATTCACCCATGCTCTATATACTACCAGTTACAAGGGAAAAAAAGAGTAGATACATGTTTTACTAGCTTTTAAAGCCTTTGAAATCAGGTAAAACAGTTAGTGTTTCCAAAAGGACAGCAGGTAGAAGCAAAGTGTCTCCCCAAAGAATAAACTGCTTTAAGCAAGAAATAATGCCCAGCAGGGTGTGGGTTACTGTGTAAATAATGCACACCCAGGCATGTTCTGAGACCTGATACTGCAGGCGGAGGGCATCTGCTCTCCTGGAGGGGCATTATTTACACAGTAACATACACCCTGGAGGGCATTTTTGAGCTTAAAGAATGGACTGCCTGTAAAATTGTTTTGTTTTACTTATTTATTTATTCATTTATTTTTATTATTATAACTTTTTTTTATGTAAAATAGTTCCTCTGCCTAGTGTTTCAAACTTGATATAGTAATAGTAAATGGTGTTGCAGGACATATTTACATCCAAAATATAAGATTTTCAAAAAATGTCCAGATTTGTTTTACCTCATTTTTCTTGGTCCACTACTCATAAAATGTGTGGTTTGCTGGCAAATGATAGGTGTTAAAGTCACTCAATAGGTTCATAGGTTGGTACTAGGCTATTGGCCCTAGGGCCTATACAAGGCTAGCCATAACAACATAACATTCTTCCCACATTATTTACTTCCGTGGACCGCTGACTGACGTGATCCCTGGGGTGAATTTCCTTTCTCCCATCCAATCATCAAGGTTCCTTTCGAAGAGGGCCAAGGAGGCGCTCTGCTTGACATGTATGGGCAGTCTATTCCAGAGTCTGGGGAGTCTCTGGGTTAGGAACCTATCCCTCCAGCATGTTTTGTTTATTATGATGACAAGGTTTAGATCCCTGGAGCGTGTGGCTCTGAGGGATTGGGATTTCTTTAAGTGTAGCATGTCCAACAGCTCTGGGTTTGACATGGCCTTGTATTTTAAGCAGAGATCACCTCTGAGTAGACAATATGTGATAGAATATAACTGGAGTTTTTTAAGGTGGTCAGCATATGTCATCTGCGTTAGGCCTGTGATTCTTTTAGTGAGGTATTTCTGTGGCCTTTCCAGTTGTTGCAGATGTCTTGAGAGGTACATACCAAATGGGGCATTGTATTCTATAATGGGTCTAATGAGGGATGAGTACAGTGGGACAATGACCTCCTTTTTTTCTGGATGAAAAGCCCTTAGTGATGACATGTGATAATGATATAATAATAATATAATAATATAATAATGACATAAATTTGACTTTCAGACTTCATTCCTTCAAAAAATGCATGCTAAAACAAATCATTTTATTCTAGCAGCTTTCTAAATTTATAATAACAATGTTAATCTCTGTTCCTATTTTGGAGCCTTTGCCTCCCTTTTATTTTAGGCTTTATCCACATTTCTTGAGCTAAGAGGTTGCGAGGTATTCATACCTCTTAATTTTAACTGCTGCTGCCACTGCTCAGTCCATCTCTCTCTCTCTCTCTCTCTCTCTCTCTCTTCTGTCACACACACACACACACACACACACACACACACACACACACACACACATACACACACAAAAACACAGACACACACACATACATAAAGCCACATACACACACACACACTTTTTAATTCTTTTAATGTTTATTTTTATTTTATATTCACTAAAGAGCAAAAGCAATGCTAAGCAAGCATAAAATAATGGCTTCATCATTGTTGCTCTTATGCACACATTCACTAACACACAGAAATAAGTATACACAAACACACACACATGCACACACACACGCACACACACACACACACACACACACACACACACACACACACACACACACACACACACACACACACACACACAAACACACACAGACACTTTTCTATTTTTTTTTTTTTACATTTTCTGTTTGTTTTTATTTTACTCTTGCTAAACAGCAGAAAAGCTGCTTAGTGAATGAAAAATAATGGCAGCCATTAGTTTCCTTACAGTCCAAGCTCCAAGGCAGATTAATATACGACCGTGAAGCACTGGGCTTGTTTTTCAGCAGACATTGCCTGTTCTCCATTTAGGGTTTAATTTATGGTTTGCCCATTCTCCAAAATCTACTGAACACATTCGCCTGCCACAGTTTTTAATTGTAAGTATTGTAATTTGAAGTATTTAACATCTTTTAGAGTTATTTTACCTTCTGCTGCTGTTCTTTGCTGGCTAACACTGTCTGTTGTTAATCCCTAGAGTGTGAATTAATTTTAATATGAGAAAGGTTGTAAACAAGGTTGTCTTCTCCCTGTTTTTGGAGCATCATAGTGGCATTCCATGTGCTGCATACTCTTCTATATGATTTGTAAAGGTAACATATCAAATTCAACTGCCATAGGATTATTATATTAGGGATGTCTATGGATTTTAGCAATTAACTGTTTTAAATAGCCTCGCATTTTGACAAAGCCTTCTTTCTAGGCTCTGTAACTTAAGTTTCTTAACTTTGGAATGTGGCTAAATGAACATGTAATTAATAGTGAGTTTGTTAGAGGGGGGATATGTGGCAGGTTTGGTAATAGAGGATAAACAACTGAGAATAAAACAAGATTAAAGTAGTTACAGAGCTAATGAAGGTGGGCATATGGAAAATCGTGTGAATTTTCAGGAGGTTGAAGGGTTAGATATAGTGAACTGGTTACTTCATAGTGTTGTATGCAGTAAGGGTATGTTTTCATGGAGTTATGGGTGAAGCACCCCAGCGCTATCAGGTTTTACCTCATATCATGCGTTCCGGCCCCAAAATCCGGACAATACCAAGAAAGGAGGGGGGGTATCCATATTCATCAAGGACACCCACACCTCAAGACTGGTGGCAACGCACGATGCATCGGAGACCATCCAGGTGCAATTAACCATAGGCAAGACTGCTCTGCAAATTGTAGCATGTTACAGGCCACCCTCACAAACTCAGGAAACTCACATGGCCTTCCTGAAAACACTAGAGGGAATAAATGTATCACCAAACACCATCATACTAGGTGACTTCAATTACCCTAATATAGACTGGGAACACTACTCAAGCCCAAACACCCTAGCCCAAAAGTTCCTGGAATTCATAAACTCAAATGCCATGGAACAACTAGTCACCATCCCCACAAGAGGAGATAACATACTTGATCTCATCATCACGAACATGGGAGCACAATGTTCAACACCGGAAGTATACCCCTCACTGGTGAGATCAGATCACAAACTAATCTCGCTGGAGGTCCTCATCCCACCCCACCTGAAATAAAAAGACCACAGTAAAGAACTTCTCAAAAGCCGACTTCACACTTCTAAAGACTAGTGTGGTCTCCTTTCAGGCCCCGAGCGCGGAAAACAATACTCAAGCCGCTGAATCACTTACAAACGCCTTCTACCAGCACCTGCAGGACTGCATGGATAAGGCAATCCCAAGCAAAACAAAGACTCTTTGTACCAAAGGCAAGCGTCCAGTCTGGTGGACCCCAGCCATAAACAAACTCTACAACAAAAGGAGGAAGCTACTACAAGATAGAGCAAAATCCTTAAAAGGTAAGACACCCTTGATCACTATAAGTAAAAACTAAGAGCTCTCATAAAATCATCCAAAGCAAATTTCGAGAGAAAAATAGCTAAAGACTCAAAAGACAATCATAAGGCCTTCTTTAGCTATGTTAAAAACCTAGGAGGAAACTCCCAGATATGCTCAGAACTAGTTCAAAATGATGTGAAGATTACTGATCCTACAGACATTGCCAACATACTGGCTGACAGGTTCAGTGCAAACTTCTCCCTCCCCAAAAGGAGAGATGTCTATACCAAATGAGTGCAGCCTCGCAAACATCTCCAGCGCCCAAGTGAGAACTGCTCTCTCCAAAGCAAAAGACACAGCATCCATGGGACCTGATGGTGTCCCCGGCTGTGTGCTCCACGAACTCAATGAGGAATTAAACCCACAGCTAGGACAGCTGTTTAATCAAAGTCTTACCTCTGGATACGTACCCAGGGAGTGGCGCACTGCAACTGTGGTCCCACTTCACAAAGGCGGTGCCTCCACAGACCCTGGAAATTACCGGCCCATTAGCTTGACAAGCCTTATCTGCAAAGCCATGGAGAGGATCATAATGGACCTCATAAATAAAGACATAGGGAATTTGCAGACTTTGGATCCAACCCAGTTTGGCTTTGTCAAAGGCAGATCATGCCTTTTAAACTTGGTTGACTTTTTCAAAACAGTCGCCAAAGCCATTGATGAGGGAAAGGCAGTCCATACAGCCTACCTCGATCTGGCTAAGGCCTTCGATACAATACCCCACTCGGGTATCATTGAAAAACTCATCAGCTTAAATGTTAACCCATACATCACAAGATGGGTTGCAAACTGGCTGAGTGACAGAACCCACAGGGTCAGAGTTGCTGGCGCCATGTCAGACTCAAAGCCTGTCACAAGTGGTGTCCCACAGGGCTCAGTCCTGGGCCCACTCTTGTTTGGCATCTACTTTTCCGAAGTACAAGCAAACACAGGAGGGTTATGGCTGACAAAGTTTGCAGATGACTGCAAACTGGGCCATAGTAGAAAACACATCTGACACAGATATCCTTCAGAAGGGTCTCACAGAAACGGATAACTGGTGCCAGAGCCACGGCCTAAAGTTAAATGCCAAAAATGCATAGTCATACCCTTCGGGAAAAACAAGGTTACCCCTAGCTACCAAATAGGTGGCAATCCACTGAGCACAGAAGAAGTTATCAGGGACCTGGGGACCCAGGTTGATAGTAGTCTGTCATTCAACACCCATGTAGCTAAAGTAGTTAGGAAGTCCTTCTACATTGCCCACCTTATCATGAAGGGATTCTCATCTAGATCAAGGGAGGTCATAGTCTCCCTTTACTCATCACTCATCAGACCAATGATTGAGTACAATGCCCCATTCGAATGTATCTGACCCGACACTTGCAGCAGCTGGAGAGGCCACAAAAGTTCCTCACCAAAAGGATAAAGGGTCTCAAAATCTGTCCTATGCTGCCCGACTGAAAGAACTCCAGCTCTATTCAGTCGCCACGCTTGCTCAGAGGTGACCTTTGCCTAACATACAAGGCCATGTCAAACCCAGATTTGATGAATATGCTTCACCTCAAAAAATCTAGATCCATCAGAGCCACAAGGGCGGGAGACTTAAACCTCGACACAGCTATTAATAGGACGTGCTGGAGGGATAGATTCATCACCCAAAGACTCCCTATGCTGTGGAACAAAATCCCGGTACATGTGAGGCAGAGCACCTCGCTGGCCTTGTTCAAGAGAAATCTTGACCAATGGATGGGAGATCGCAGATATACCCCAGGAATTACCTCAGTGTCACTGCTCGACAGAGGCACAGCAAAATAATGGGTATAGTTCCCCATACTAAAGGGGTGGCGTAAGCCACAAAACAATGGGCTAGGCTTATAAATGCCCTCGGGCAGATAGCCTAGTATGAACCTATGAACCTATGAACCTAAGTGGCTAGAAATACATATGGTGCTGTGGTGGTAAATTGTGGAGTGGGGGTTAAGTTAAATCTGCTTGTGACGTATTTACTAAAATAGTGTAGCGCTTTCAAAAGAAATGTTTCCTAGAAGGTCACAGGTATAAAAAGGCAGTAGGGAACCTTGGACATTCACATAATTCATTCAGTTGTGTAAACTTGGAGATCACATGTATGCATTATGGAAACAGGATCATTCCCAAACATCTATAATCCAATACTTAGCTATCAGAAATTGGGCCATGAAGGCTTTTCTTTAAGAAGACAGAAACCCTTTTCTACTCTGAAAAATAATTTGGATAAATGTTCTGCCCCTTAATATTCTTGTCTGAAGTCAGTAGCATGATTAGGAAACCCCAAAATGCCTCAGTCATATCCTACCCTTCCTTTCTGCAGACTTTAAACATGAATTTTCAAATATTCCTCTCAGCTCCAATCTTCTTGACATCCCCCACTATTCTTCTTCATCTTCGTCTTTCCTTCCTTTTATTTTAAAAGGAACGTCATTGAACCAAACTGAAAAAAGACTGCTAAAATTCTAATTCAATATTGCAAACCAGTTAGGCATGGCTTATTTCTCCTGGTTCCTAAAATGTGAAATATTTCTTTTCTCACCCACTTTGACAACTTTTTAATATTTTTTTATGCCAGGGTATTTTACTTTTACTAAAAAGAAGCCTTCCTTTTCTCTCTTACTAAAATGAAATACCCATACAATATGCAATGCTATAGACCAATCTCCATGGTACCCTCCTTAGATAAGCTACTTTGAAAAGCTGTCTATCAGCAAGCCTCAGCATACATAAATATCACATTCTAACCATTTGCCATTATGAATTCACCTTTGGTAGAAATACCCGGACTGTGATTTTTGGACTCACTGAATCCATTGCAGTTGCATAGGATAATGGATGACTTACTGGTGGTTTCCTGATGGATGTTGAAATATTGCACATTATCCCAGGTCTGTAGCACATCATGTATTTCACAGGAGAGTATGTGGCCCACTTGTGGTAGAATGAAGAAGGGGTCCATGAAAACTACAAAAACTGATGGGCAAATTAAGTAGCATGGTGATAATAAAGTGGGCTCTTGAGAATAAGGAGGAGATTATGTATTGTTACTGTTATGCAAAAATCCATAATTCCCAGACAGAAGATATGTAGCATGAGTTAGAAATTGGAGGAAAGAAAAATACTTACATTAGAAAAACTATTAAAAGCTACAGATAATAATATAGAATCTTTAATGCAGCTGATAAGGGAAACATTTGGAATGCAGAAAAAGAACGGGATTAGAGTAAATGAGAAAAAACAAAGAATAAAAACAGAGGTCTTTGAAATGTATAAGAAAACATGATATGAGAATGAAGAAGAGATATGATATGGTGCAATATTTATGTAGAGACCAAAGTCAAACTAATCAATACAAAGAGGTCAGCTCCAAATATATTTGAAGAGAAAAAGAGACAAAGAGACCCAGAGATGGCAAATTTCACATTTCAAAAAACAAGATCGCGAGGGGGATTTAAAAAGGAAGACTAATGAGGTAGAAATTAAACAGATAAGAATCAAAGTGATAGATCATCTGCAAATTGAAGTATTTAGTGTGGGAACTCCATCATAGGCTGTATTGAAACATGATGACTGAACAAGTCTCAGGATGGAGAAGCAGTAGATGGAGCAGGACACATCTGAAGAAGGTACATCACAGACCTTCTGTAGGAGGCTCACACAAAAGTACAGTTAGTACTATACAACAAGGCAAAGAGCAGGAAACAGGGACAACTCTGACTCAGGTAATATTGCAATGTTATGGGCCAATGGGGCTCCAGATGGAGAAACAACAGACAGACTAGGATACAGCTGAAGAAGAGATGTCACATTATGATGTCATGACAGCTTATGTAGAAGACTCACATGGACGTCCAGATAGAATTGCACAGCAAGGGAAAGAGCAGGAAATAAAGAGTAAAGATGCTCTCATTCCAGAAAAAAATGATTTAAGGCAAGGCCTGCTTGATTTGATAAAGACAGACAGACAGACAAAGTAAGATAGATAAAAGAAATACACTGCAAAAAGTAAATAAGACCCAACATGTTAGAAGACTGATAAAACTGATGAACACAGTGATTGTGACTATTGAGAGAAATTCAAACTATAAACAGATAAAGTGCTACCATAAAAATATAGAGAAACAAACAAAAAGAAGAGAGCACTCGGAATGCCACCATGGAAGCATCAAAAAGGGAAAACTATAAAGCAACTAAGACAAGAAGTGTTACTGTTAGAAGAATTTATAAAACCGAAGAGAGTATCAAAATTCTTAGAAAGATAGATGTGGTAAAAGCAACACAGTATTAAAACTGAGTAGAATTTATTATACACTATTTACAATAATAAGAAAAGCATTATCACAAGTAGAAAATCCTATAAAATATAACTAACAGATGTAAAGGAAAAGCATAAAATAAGCAATTTATTGATGATGCAAGAAGATTTTACAGAGAAATATGAAACAAAGCAAAAGGAATAGAAACACCAAAATAGATATTTTAGAAATGCATTTATAATGACACTATTGAACATAAAAATATGCTGAATAGATAGAAGAATAAAAAGAAACACTAAGAAGCTTTAATATAGAGGATATTTAATAGGATGAAATAACAGCTGGAGAAACTGAGACAAAATTAAGAAAGGGTCCTAAATGGAAAAGCCCAGGCCCAGATGCAGTTCCTAACTTCTCTCTAAAGTATTAACATCTTTACAAGAATATTTAGTCTTGAGTAGAAATTACTTGTATGGACATCCTGAACAGACACCAATATGGTTAACCACAGGAAAAAAAAAATTATACTCCTCCTTAAGAGTGCACCTGCAAGCCATCCTAAGGACTACATAACAATAACTTGCCATCAGACAATATATAAATTATATTTGGGATTGATGCAGACCAAGTTTACAGACATCTGGAATAAAAAAAGTAATACAAGAAAGTCCTGTGAAACAAAAGAAAAATGATTGTTAAACAAGGACCTATGTGAGAGCAGTAAAAAGAGTAAGAATCTAAACATGGCATTGGTAGATTGCAAAAAGGAATTCAACTGCATCCTGCATTCATGGATAATGGAATGCTTACAGATGTATAAGACATACCCTATGTTAATTACATTGCAGTGACTATGAAACAATGTCAAACCACTTTGCTGCTGTTATGACAAAGGGCAAATTATTGTTCCAAGGGTAAAAATTCAAAGTGGATATTCCAAAATGATTCTTTGTCATCATTGCTGTTGTGTCTTATCCTTAACCCCTTAAGCTGTTTACTTAATAGATTAGTCCATGGCTACAGCTGAAGTCCCAGAAACCAACCTTGTTCAAAGACACCTGATCTACTTTTTGTGGATGATTTTTAGAATTGTATAGTTCATCAGGTGAGAGTCTGGAAGCACAATTACAAATAATTAAAACTTTATCAGATTATATAAGAATGACATTTGATCCATACAAGTGTGTAAAGGCAGCATTCATAACAGAAAAGCTTCAGCAACAAAAGAATATCAACCTGGGGATGGAATGAGATATAAATAAACTTGACCAGGAAGGAGTATATAAATATTTATGAATAAAGTGTTTAGCATAAAGCATGAACAAATGACAATGCTCAGCAAGGAATACTTCAGAAGACTAAAGCTTATATCAAAAGCTGCTTTAATATCTAGGAATAACATCAAAGCTATAAATCAGTTTGCTTTTCCTGTTCTCACTTGCAACATCAGTGTGATTGTTTAGCCCCAAAGAGCACTGAATCAGCTGGACATGTAAACAAGAAAAATGTTTCATGGATTATCAAATCACATGTAAAAAACAGTATACAACAAGATTACATATCCCTCACTGTGAAGGAGGTATGAGCCTCCTCAAAACTGACTACATGTGTAAGCTTTGCAGTTGTAGGACTGCCTACATATTTGCTGACCTCTTCACATCCAAACACAGTGAAAGTTCTAAAGCAGGAAGAGAAGATATCTCAGATGACATCTTCGGTTAATTTAGCAGAAACATTTTGGAACTGAGTGAGAATGAAACAGAAATAGACCTGAATCAGTCAGCAACTAAAAGTGACAAAAAAAAAAAAGAATATAAAGAAAATGAACAGAAGAAAGTGGCAGTTAGAGAGAATGTCTAGAATATCCACAATTTGACCAAAATGTGATGCAAAAATGGTTAGAAGAGGTGAATTTAAACTAAAAGGTGAAAGGCTAGTGATGGTGGCCTAAAATCATGGGCTACATCAAAATTGGCTTGTAAAGTCTATAGAAAAAGTAGAAGAAATAGAAAAACGCAGGCTATGTAAAACAGAACTTGAAATAGCTGCACATCTCATTGCTGGGTGTGATATACTCATGGCTGAGGGTCTGTATACTGGAAAGCACAATAATGTGGCAAGACTGTTGCACTGGGGATTGTGCAAATGCTGAAGCTTTGAAGTACTCAAAACGTGAACCACAATGTCTTATTGACAGGGATAAAGTTCATATCACATGGGATCACCCATTACCAACAGTTCAAAAAAACAGATGCAAGAAAACCAAAAGTAGTAGTCCAAGAAAAATGTAACATTAGTCACTGAAACTGCTACACCCAGCATTTGTAGTGTCTTATGTACTGAGAGTCACAAAGTCATAAAGTTTCAGGATTTGCGAATAGAAAAGAGAGCAATCTGGAAGAAAGACACCAAGACACTTCAAACAGAAGTAGAAGCAGCAGGACTAATAAAATAGAATTGATAATCATACTTAAATATGCTACCAATATGTGTGACCCCATATGAACTGCAAATAGAGGTGCTTCTAAGTACATTACAGGTGCTGTGAAGAGCACTCTAAGCAGACATCAGAGACTGAAGTAATACTAATCTCAATAGCTTTAATCACATCCCGAGTTAAGAATGGACTACCATAACTACCTGTCAGTGAAGCAACTACTCTGGAACAAAATACCAATTATGCAATGACCCCCCATTAATATTCCAAAATGTATATGCTGATTGAACAGCGTGCCCATTGTAAATCTCACAATATGCCAACGGTAAAAGGTCTGGTCGCCCAGACTTTTTTCCGTTGGTGTAAAGTGTCCAAAAACCTTTTTTTTAATAAATTAAAAAAAAAAAAAAAAAAAAAAAGAAAACAAAAATGGAGCAACGGAGACTTTCTTTTTTCTGTTGCTTCCATTCCAAAGCATTGATGTACTGGGTATGCATAGGAACACAAGTCCCATACGCATGCGCAAGTACATCAACACAAGGAAGCAATATACTACCACTGGCAGAAGAACAGTAATGCGCCATTATACAAAGACATTATATAAGAAAAGTAAGTATTTTTTTTTCCTTAAATAATGTCATTGTATAATCGCAATAACCAACTCTGTGGTTGTGGTATGACCTCGCCAACCACAGGTAAATCTTCAATATACCACACGACATCATCGGTTATTGCTTAATTACTACATGGCCGGATGCAGATCTCATTATTAAACATCTGGTAAGGTAATTAGCAGGGGTGGTACCTTGTGACATGTAATAAGCACTTTCACTTTGTTGAGTAAAATGAGGGATAGAATGTCTTCAGCAGCATGGTGTTGGAAAACTATTTCCAGCAAGGTCTCAGGGTATCAGATGAGCCATTGGTTTACAGGTATGCATTCTCATAAGCCTCACAACAGTACTCCACAAATAGCACTTACAGAAATAGAACCTGATACACTCAATACACCAATTTCCTGTAAATCAATATCTTAAGGAATGGTAAACTATTTGTGTTTCACACATAATTTGTCTACATTATACTTCTATATTAGCTGCTGATCCCACCCATTTGATATCTTATATCTAGAACTATTGCTGGTTGAAGCTTTCCAGTTTCATATTTCAGAGGTTACAAGTACTACTTTCAGTAGTAGAACCTTGTCCTACTTTACAAATAGTTGAATGTCATGTCATGTGCTGCATACCCCCATTACAACAAATAGATAACCTCTATACTTTCATAGTACTTCCTAGGAGAGAGGCTAATGCTACTAGAACAGACCCTTTAACTTATTATAAATAGTGAAATGACATGCTATGTATTAGATACACTTGTTACAACAAACAAACAAGTAACAGAACATTCTGAAATTTGCCATTACATCTTTACAGGCTTTGGCCACAGGGGATATATTAGGGGTGTGTCAGGCCTCAGCTTTTAGAATCTTACATTACTTTCTAAATGCAATGCTTCAAAATACAAGGAATCATATGTGGTTCCCACTCACCTCAGAGGAGATAGCCCCTACCATGCAACAGTTTATGGCATAGCACACCTCCCAGAGGTTTTGGGTGCCATAGAGTGCACATACACAGAAATAAAAGCCCCACTCCTTGAACAGGGAAGAAGATATATCAAAAGAAAAGGATACCACTACATTAACTGTCAGATTGTCTGTAATGCCCAAGTGATCATCTACAAGTTATGTGCAGGTAACCCTGGCAGTTTCCATAACTTACACATATGGCACATGGTTTATAGTCATATGGTTGAAGTGCACATCTGTGACGGCAGATGTGCGAAAGGATGATTTCAAAAGTTCAGAAAGATGACACTGAATTGCCAAATTCACAACTGAGGAAATGCTAGTGTGCATTTGCTCATATAAATTTGGCATTCTGAGTGCAGATCGCACTATAGTGAGAATCGGAACATGTACCCCTTCCTAGTGCGATCTCGGAGTTAGTATATTAAATTAGCAGGGGGTAGGGGGTGCAGGTGTTTGAAGACATCTGAAAAAATTGGGTGTTTTGAAAAACATTCAATATTCCCAGAATGTCGAATTAGTTGTGCAGCACTTTCACTGTTTTTATCATTTAAAAGTGCAGTTTCCAACCACGTGAGTTGGATTTTTGTCGGGTCACATATTTTATTTGCGACCTTGTAAAGGTAAACCATGGCATATCTGTAACCTATACACATGGTATTCTAGAGGTGACTTTACACAAGGACATCTAGTGTGGGATGCAGGTTATGCACTAGAACCATGACAACTATGAGGAACCCACAGAACACTTCTGAACAAGGATACAATACCCATGCTCAAACTAGGAATATAATACAATGTGTATTTGGCTTGCTGAAATCAAGGTTGCATTTCTTAGACACATCATGAAGTGCTCTGCAGTATGAACTACTCAACTCTGTAAAAATACTCACAGTCCGGGTTATGTTGCACAATATAATTCTCTGGAAACAGCTTCAACAAAGCCAAGAAGGCCCTGGACCACAATTCCCAGGTTGACATGCAAGGACAGCAGCTCCAGCAGATACAGATAAGAAGTCTAAGAAAGTCTGAGGAAGAACCACCAGCTGCAGATGACAGACATTGGTTTAATATACCATGTCTCTAGCTAAGAAGCGAAGGATAGCACATACAATTAACACTTAACTGTTATACAAAATCATGAAAAATAGAAATATATTAAAAAATATACTTAAAAAGAAGGATATTGTGTACATGTGTCAAAGACCCTTATTTATATTGCACATGGGTGCATGTCCCTCTTTTTAAGTATATTTTTAAGTATATTTATATTTATATTTTTCATGGTTTTGTATAACAATTTTTTATAATTAGTGCTATCATTCCTAGTTCTACCTAAATTTGTTTATATATGGATTTCAATATTTTCAAAGATGTTAATCATCTCACCATCTTATTATTTATTATAGGATAGATCTTTAAGAAATGAGGGTGGATGATCTCCAAACCCAAAAGGAAATGATCTAATCAATTTCATTTACTATATAATAGATAGAAGGGGTAGTATTTGGCATTATTTCTGAAGAAGTCCTATTGTTTTAAGACTAAAATCCTGTGTGTTGTTTATGCATCAAATAAAAGCTTTATTTGTGTGTTACATTTGTGGACAGGTGGTTTCCAGTAGAGCTATTCAAGTGGAGCAGTCGGTTTTATGTGTGACCTTCTGATACTTATTGGTGGTTTTGTGACTTTTTGGTTTGCACTCATTTTCTGATCCTTTAACAACAGATTTGCTATCATTCAGTAGTAATGGTTCAAATAAAATGTGTGTGTGTGTGTGTGTGTGTGTGTGTGTGTGTGTGTGTGTGTGTGTGTGTGTGTGTGTGTGTGTGACAGAAGAGAGAGAGAGAGAGAGAGAGAGAGAGATGGACTGAGCAGTGGCAGCAGCAGTTAAAATTAAGAGGTATGAATACCTCACAACCTCTTAGCTCAAGAAATGTGGATAAAGCCTAAAATAAAAGGGAGGCAAAGGCTCCAAAATAGGAACAGAGATTAACATTGCTATTATAAATTGTGTGTGTGTGAGGTGGTATGGGCAGGATGATGTTTAATGTGTGTGGGTCTGCATAAATACAATCAAAGCATCTGCGCAAGCACTATATCCTTGCATCTTGGACAAGTGTGAGCAGTGCATGGTAGAGTAATCAGTTCATTGTCATCATCCCCAAGTATGAGAACCATCTCTGCCAGGAGTGAAATGGCCCTGACTAGAAGCCAGGTGCTACCTGAACATGAACATGAATGATGCCTGCTGGACAAGCTGATATCACATCAATGTCCAGGACCATGACTACATAGTCTACCATGTGTGGGTGCAGACACACTAACCACTGATAGAGCAGTGAAAGTAGTGCCACTACAGGAGTGGGATCTTGCACTGTCATGTCAGGTAACACCTGACACAGTTTTACATGTCAAAATGCATAACATTTAGTACTCACACTATCTGAGACCCTGGTGGAATGCACATGTGCCTCTGCAATGGCCCTACATACACATTGCATGGGACCTACTGACACATCAACATTAGAAGGAGTGCGGACAGCAGGCCTCCTCCAAACACCTCTACCAACACCCGTGTGTGGTACCTCGCCCTCCTGATGGCTGCGGAGAGACTCATCCAGCTCTGCAACAAGTTTAATCACAGTATCTTGTCCAGCTGTGTCATGCTCAACCTGATCTAGCAATAAGGACTATGTCACATGGGTATAAGTAGGCATACTGACTGTGTCTAAAATGGGTCTATATCATTTTGTCGAATGCACTAAAAATCAAATACCTCTTCATCAAACTTATCCATTGAATCTTACTCCATCGAACAATCACTTCATCAAAGATTTACCCAGGAAGAAAAAATATTTGGCCATCATCAGGAGTTTGCCCTTTTCCCCACTGTAGTGTGATCTTGGAGTTGATATATTTAGTTAGTTTGGGTGTGGGGGCTGCAGCCCGCCACCTGGGTAGGTTTTAAATTATGTGTTTTTTTTTTTTTTGTGATGGTTGGTAGGTTGGCCGGGCATTTTTTTTCCTTTTCCCCAGGGTAAATTGCTGAAGTGATTGTTCGCTGGATTAAGTTTCGACAGATAAAGTTTGACGAAGAGGTATTCGATATTTAGTTTGGTCATCAAAGTGATATAGACCTGTCTAAAATAGAGGCAGAGGATGTGGGAGCTACAACCTCAGTGTCAGACTGAGCCCCTACAGCCCCAGACTGTGCCTCATCATCACCATCATCATCAAAAAAAGGCTACTGATACTCTAAGATCAGGAGGTTGGAGTTCCACAGTGCCAGTATTGGGATCTCTTATCATAACAAGTCAACACAACAAAGAGAGAAATAGAAGAAACATGATCAAAATTATGTTATAGAAAATGTAATTTAAGCAATATTAGATGCAAATGCAATTAGAAAAGACTTTAATGTATATGTAAGTCTACTTTATGTACAGTAATAAGAAAAACAATAATTGCCTACCCTGTGAAGGTATTCATGCAAAATCAGTATCAGATGTGCCTACACAGAAGAAATGCAGATGAAAGATGGATGATAATATTACAATGCAAGTGACATAATAAGCAGAAAACTATCCACTTTACATCTTCTGAATAAGAAATATCTTATACAAAAATCCTCACTCTAGTTTCCTTTTCCACCAACCTCTCTCTCTCTCTCTCTCTTCTTCCCCACTCCCTTGCTCACTGCATATAGATATATCTATTTTAAGATATATCTATTTCTATAGCTATATCTATATAAAGATAGAGAGATAGATAGATCAATAGATACATCTACAAGACCATTTATCTCTTGTTTGGCACATCTGGAAGTTCAGCAGTAGATACACTTTGGTTATCTCCACCTAAGCACCAACATCAAGGATTCTTTGGGATAAGAGGTCTAGATCTTGACAATGGCCAGAAACTCCTCTTTCTCAGCCAGTGTGGTTTAGTAGCAAGACCACCACCAGTAGCTATTCATTCCTGGGGAATTGTAGCTGCCCAATGCTTTGCATTCTTAGTCATATCACCAGTACAGTGCCTTATTTTCTGATAATTCTGCCCATGTCCTCCAACTACATTTATGTTGTTGACTGTCGTCTTTCGGATACAGTCAAGGAAGGACTCAACAACTCAGTACCTGTCTAAAAGGAATGATCCATGTCTCCGTAGTGCTTGGATGATGTCTTCTTTCTCTGCATCTGTGTACAAAGGTTTACGGGGACCAGATGTCTTGAGCACCATAGCCCTGTATGAGATGAAATATAAGAGAAGGGAATAAAAAAGGGAATTAATCCAAAACTGTGATTGTTAAAAAAAGAAATATGTATATATGAATTTATTCAGGTATCACACACAAATCTATAGTAAAATGTAAGGCTCTCTAGGGCTACACACAAAGGTAATAAAGAAATGTAATCCCCCTTAACAAAATAAACTAATGAAAAGCACAGAGTAGTCTGTAAGGATTGCAGCAACTGTCTAACTGCATACCACACAGCAGCATCACACAGATATTTCTACTTAGTTAAAAATGTATTGGATATCCTCTTGTGTTGATGGCAGACAGATATGTATCACATACTTAACACATTTAAGTCTATTTATCAAATATAAACCTCCTGATTGGCAATACTGCTATAACGCAGTTCTGCAACAAGTATTCAGATTTTCACAGAAATGTTTTTATAATGGCAGGTAACATTTACATGATACATATTTTCATTAAAACAAATAACTTATATACATGGCTATGACAACAGCAATGGACAAGCAATGTCATCAGCAAACAATGATATTGCAAAATTTAATGCATCTGTAATCACAAAATACATCAGTTAATAAGAAACAGCAATATACATTTATCAGCTCTGACAATAAACAAAAGTATTGCAAGTGAAATAGCAGTATCAGAGAGTGTGTGGATCCAAAACGTTTCCCCTACTACAAGTGCCTTCCCTATACAATTAGCTTATATAGTGCAGATTCAGTGCTATGAGTACTATGAATATGCAAATAAGTTGTCAAATCATTAGCATTCATGAATACCATAATCTGCATTACATGCAGGGAAGGTAAACATGGTGCAAGACCTACATAATTCCATACTCATGCCCTAGTAGTGAAAGAATAGCCACTGATAAGTGTTACTGGCTAAGGGCTTGCAAATGTGAATGACTAGTGTAACTGTGTGAATAACTGAGTTTTTCACATTCCTGTTGCTTTGATGTACATTTACTGAGGATGTGTCAGGGAAAATAGAGATAAAAAGTTAGGGCATTACATTGACTGACTTATCAGAAAACCCCTTTAGCACATTTGTATCACTAAATGCTTATGATCCAACTGTGCCTCTGAGTAACAAGTTGATGTCTGTAGTTCAAATGAAGTACATAACAAGAAAATAATAAAAACACATGTAAAAATAAATGCAAGTGACAATGCATTTATGTCAGTTTAGCATAACAGAGGAACAATGCTAACAAAAGAAAGGCTGACCAAAATCTGTATTATTGCAAACACTTTTTGGTCTTGTGACAAGAACTGCTTAATTGTTGAATATATATACCATTCATCTACACATATACTGGAAATTTACAAAAGACAACTGTAAGAAAAGGCTTATGAAGGACCCTTAATGTATGACTATAGAATACAACCTTTTGAGTATTTGTAAGCTACATACTCTTCTTCAGAAATATGTCTGTTGCCCATGGGAAATAGTAAAAATAATCTGAAATGTATGATGCGCATGCCATGGTATCAAAGTTCAAATCTAGATGTGGTGTTTGTGTGCCATTAGTAATATGCATAGTTTCATCTAATAAGATAACCAAAGTTGTTGCCAAAGCACAAAGAGATAATATATTTCTTTTCTTGGTATTATCCTTTGCATGCTGCTTGGTATTATGCAGCAGACAGTTGCTATCGTCATTAGCAGTTAGAGATGGTTCACTTCCCAAGGCAAAAAATAATAATTTTAATTTGGTTTGCCTTAAGTAGAGCAAACAAACCTTGCACTAGTGCACTGCTGTCACCACTCAGAATAGTACTGAGGGAAGAAATTCACTTGTCACCCATCAATCTCTGTGGCACAATCTATAAGTGCAGTGAGCTTAGAGAAAGAGAACAGGTAATGTAGGGTTCAAATCAAGATCAAATATACTTTTAATGAGTGC
Source organism: Protopterus annectens (assembly GCF_019279795.1). Taxonomy (NCBI): domain Eukaryota; kingdom Metazoa; phylum Chordata; order Ceratodontiformes; family Protopteridae; genus Protopterus; species Protopterus annectens. The sequence goes on from NC_056748.1 coordinate 507,905,897, forward strand.
TTCAGAATAACCACTGACACTCATTTTTCTCTACAAATGTATTGTTGTTGTAAAGTCAACTTTACTCTGCATTGATAACAACATGGGACATGCATGAGGTGAAATATGGCATTTTGTAAATTGTGATAACACAGAAACAATAACATCACCTGCAAAACTGTATTACATATGCTGTATTATATCAACATGTCTCTCAAGTAGTAACCCTGACAGACAGGAATTTTCCTTTGAAATAATGTCATTATTAATTGTATTTGCTGTGCCAAAAAAACATGTAATGTTAGCTGCTGTCTATCCCCTTTTACATTACTTGCCATTACCTAAACTCCTGATAATGTCTGACAGAAATTCAAGTTCTGATGTGACAGGGAAAAGGATGAATGCCTCAATTTACTGCACTACATGCACTGGTCATTGCTAGATATACCCTTTGATTGTTTTCATTTCCCATTCAATTTTTAACATTTTTTTTTGCCTTTTAAATTTGTGTGTTACTTGGCAATATGCAACCACAGTTCACAGCTGAAGGGAAAAATTTAATTGGGCTAACTTCTACAGCATAATTGAGCCTGATAAAAATTTGCAGCTGCCAGTACTCTGCATGGTACCGAGTGAAGAAAATGTACCTGCAAGCTAAAGATCTCTCTGTCACAATCTGTAAATACATTGAGTAGGGAGCAAAAGCAGAGCTGCTAAAGGGTTCAACCCTTTAGTAAGGATAATTTTGCTTATGGTGTCAGATGAAGTATTGACACACATTTTGAGACATGAATTCAACAACCTAAGTCTACATCTGTGATAAATACTGAATATGTTACCTAGTGTCCTTGTGAATTGCTATAGTAATATTTTGTTGTGGGAAACTAAACTATTCTTCTTGTGGTTAGCAACATTTCCTAAAGTATGAGAACAGAAATTTACTACATGATGAATGCTGACACTTAGAATATATTATAGATTACATATCCACATAGTCTAGTTATTAATCATGACATTAATACATTTCTCTTTCAAAGTATGTCATTATGACTTCTATGTCATGTGTCAGAAATTAGATGATGTAATTTTCTGTGTGTCCCTTTTTGAATCCTTGACATTACCCAAATTCCTGATTATGTGTAACACAAATGCAAGTTCTGATATTGCAAGCCATTGTTCAAAGAATTATTGATAGACTAGTATATTTTTAATTACAAATTTATATCTTCATTTATTGTTTTGGCTTTTACATTTGCACTTGACAGTCCACAATGATGTGTCACATCTAAAGGCAGAAATGCAAAATTTAATTTGGGCTACCTTCAGTAGCACAAACAAGTCTGGTGCTGTTGCACTGCCATCAGCACTCCAGACAGTAGTGAGTGTAGAAAATTCACCTGCCAGCTAATAATCTCTATGACATAAGGTGTACGTGTATGTGAGTTTAAAGAAAGAAGACAGGTACTGCAGGCTTCAAATCCAGTCTGCATATGTTTTTACTGAAGGGGTCAGGACAACATTTGTCACAAACTTTTGTTTAGGAAAGTAACAGTTTATACAAATGAGTATCATAAATATGATTTTTGCAATAAAGTTATCATTAATCACCACACAATGTGCAGTTCCGGTACAATAAAGGCTGTCTCAGTGTTCGGGGACCAGGATAGTCCTAAATGAATCACAGGAATCCGATAAAAGGTACAAAAGTGTTTAATTACACTAAAAAAAATACACCAAAGTAAAAACTGTTGCAAAAACAAAGATTCATTTAGGACTATCCTGGTCCCCAAACACTGAGACAGCCTTTATTGTACCGGAACTGCGCATTGTGTGGTGGTTTGTGGACATTTCACCTTTTGGTTAAAAGTTATCATTAATGTTTGGTATATAAGTCCAGTATCATGTGTGCAAATTATGTTAACCATGACAGTGATGAGGATGGCTATATTAAAAATACACCTGTATGGGTATGATGAGTATAACACCTTTGTTATAATTATTATGACTCATCACATTTTATAAGTATGTGTTAATTACAGTAGGTCATATTAAGTAGGTATGGAACATACCCAAAATGTATTACTTAGGCCATACAACTCCATGCCTTTGAAATGTATTTACAACCACAAATACTACCTTTTACACAGAACTCCAGGACCATGAGTAGTTTAAGTCACACACATACAGACATATTTTAAATACATCTCCATTCATTTTGAAAGTAGTATATCTCAAGTATAAAATACATTAACATAAATATAAATATAAAGTATAAATATAATATAGTATATATATATATATATATATATATATATATATATATGTGTGTGTGTGTGTGTGTGTGTGTGTGTGTATATATATATATATATATATAATTATAATATATTCATAAATATCAAGGATAAAATATATATAAAAAAGGAAGTCCTATTGTGGTACTGACAGTTTGTAAGCAAAGGTTAGCATTTTATCCTTTTGTTCCTCTTGAGTTAAATTCCAAGGTGGAAGTACTAAATTTGTAAAGTGTGTAACTGCCAGTAGATCAATATGTCACACAAGTCACATCATTTTTACCTCCAACTAACAATGATTATAAGAAATACCATAAAACATGTCAGTGTTTACCATTGGAACATATGTAAATAGTTGAGCATCACACATGGCCAAATCTCATTGACATATTTCACACCTTCATTGTTTTTGGATGTAATCGCTACCAATGTGCTGCCAAGCCATTTCTGTGCTTTCAGTCATGCAAATGCATCTGTCAAGGATGTGTGTCTTTCTGCACAGGCTGTTACAGACAAGATCTGAATTAGACACCAATTCAGACATATAGTTCTAGGTTGACTTCTGTAGACATGTCTGTTGAAGGTGAGGATGGTGTTTCATTTATGGCACAAAGGTGGGGTGTTGAAAAGTCCATGATTTTTATGGCACTGCTTATCAAGAACTACAGCCAAATGCTGCTGTGGGGAGATTATACTGGGTTTCAGTATAAGGCTGAGGCTTGGTATAGCTTGGACAAGGCTGTCTCCAGTGCAACATGCATTCTATAGAGTGGAGAACAATGTCATCACTATCACAGTGACATGAAAAGGAGAAGCTGGACCTCCTGGGCTGATGGGAAGATGAATTTAAGACTGCAAACACCACTCGATTGTGTAAGTACAGTGACCCATCACCAGTCAATGTAAAACATGGATTATCCATCTAATATTATTAATGAATATGATTTCATGTTTTTTCTACTGTTCAGTTGCAGAAGAAATAGCACAGCACCATTAGGCACATCAGGAGAGACTCACTCACCTCAGAGTGGCATTGGATAAATATGCATCAGGTATAAATGCAAGACAGATAATTATTTTCAGACTATCAGTCCATATCAGCCTGAGCAGCCATGCCTAAATGTTGTATCAGGCATACATGCCTTCTCCAATAGCTCTTGGTAATTGGATTAGGCAACAGGTACACCAGCTTAGTTGTGAGTGTGTTCAATTCTCAGAAACAGAAATTAGCTTTGTTACAAGACAGTATGTGTAAAATATTAACTGCAGTGCTGAATGACATTAACAATTCAATGTGTGTCACCATAATAATTCATTTGGAAAGCATATATCCGGTATGGCCTAGTTAAATAAATGTTTCTATTTCTTACATAGTAGCACCGAGACTGACTTATTTATGACACATTAATACTTTCACATTATATCTGGATGTGTCAGAGGAGAACATATTTGTGTCATATGTGTTTATGTACTGAAACAATACAATAATGTGACATGTCATTGATCTTATTCTCTGTATTCTTGTCTACATAGGTCATTTTGCAGAGGTTTTACCCCAGATGCCCTTCCTAACATAACCCTCCCCATTTATCCGAGCTTGGGACTGGCACAAAGAAATGCATTGACTTGGGCATCTTTGTCAAAGAGATGAAGAAAGTAGACAGGCGTATAAGGAGATGAGGCACATGACAAAGAGAGAGGTGGCGAAGGCTAAGGATAAGGCATATGGAGAGTTGTATGAAAGGTTGGACACTAAAGAGGGAGAAAAGAACCTGTACTGATTGGCTAAACAGAGGGACCAAGCTGAGAAAGATGTGCAACAGGTAATGGTGATAAAGGATAGTGAGGGAAATGTACGCACAAGTGAGGAGAGTGTGTTGACCAGATGGAAAGAGTACTTTGAGGGGCTTTTGGATGAAGACAATGAGAGAGAGAAGGTTGGATGATGTGGAGATAGTGAATCAGGAAGTGAAACAGATTAGCAAGGAGCAAGTATGGATAGCTATGAAGAGAATGAAGAATGGAAAGGCTGTTAGCCAAGATGACATACCAGTGGAAGCATGGAAGTGCTTAGGAGAAATGGCAGTGGAGTTTTTAACCAGATTGTTTAATGAAATCTTGGAAAGTCAGAGGATGTCTGAGGAGTTGAGAAAAAGTGTTGTGGTACCTATCTTTAAGAATAAGGGTGATGTGCAGAGCTGTATTAACTACAGAGAGATAAAACTGATCAATCACAGCTTGAAGTTATGGGAAAGAGTAGTGGAAGCTAGGTTAAGAAGGGAGGTGATGATTAGTGATCAACAGTATGGTTTCATGCCGGGAAAGAGCACTACAGATGTGATGTTTGCTCTGAGAGTGTTGATGGAGAAATATAGAGAACATCAAAAGGAGTTACATTGTGTCTTTTTGGATTTAGAGAAAGCATATGGTAGGGTGCCTAGAGAGGAGTTGTGCTATTGTATGAGGAAGTTGGAAGTGTCAGAGAAGTATGTAAGACTGGTACAGGTATGTACGAGGGTAGTGTGACAGTGGTGAGGTCTGCGGTGGGAGTGAAAGATGCATTTAAGGTGTAAGTACGATTACATCAAGGATCAGCTCTGAGCCCTTTCTTATTTGCAGTGGTGATTTATAGGTTGACAGATGAGATCAGACAGGAGGTCCCATGGACTATAATGTTTGCAGATGACATTGTGTTCTGTAGTGAGAGTAGTTACCAGGTTGAGGAAACCCTGGAGAGCTGGAGATATGCTGTAGAGAGGAGAGGAATGAAGGTCAGCAGGACTAAGACAATATATGTGTGTGAATGAGAGGGAGGATAGAGGAATGGAGAGGATGCAGGGAGTAGAGCTGGTGAAGGTGGATGAGTTTAAGTATTTTTATTTATTTATTTTCCATTTGTTGACCAGGCTAGTCTAACTGGATACATGTCCATTTTCAGTAGAGTTCTGGGGAGATAAGCTCCATGAACACCACATTTATAATACAATGCACATTGCAGGTACAATACAGAATTAACAAAGAGGGCAGAATTCATAACACAGTGCAAATGCAGCTACGATACATAATATAACAAAGAAGGCAGCTTATTGTATAATTATTTTAAAATAAAAAAAGTCACAATAATTAAGTATCCACAGAAGATGTAAGTAACATTATCTATAAGGAAAAGGTGTTGTTATTAAGGAAAATAGAACTTGTTAATGAGAAGTAGAGGGTAGGCAGAACCTAAAGAGAAGAGCAAGTTTATTAGTTAGGTTTAGTACAGGGGTATAACCAGTGTGTTCTGAGGAAAAGTTTGTTTTTGAAAAGTGATATAGAGGACAGTGATGAAAGTTCACTGAGAAGAAGGTTCCAGGATTTTCTGACAGTATTAGAGAAGAGAGAGTCCCCAGCCATGTTGTTAGATTTACTAATATTTACTAGAAGTTTATGTTATGATCGTAAGGTTTTAAGATTATTATAGGGGATGATGAAGGTAGATAGTATTGGAATATTGGAAGGTTGGTAAAGGGTCTTGTGGGCAATGGTCAGTTGGTGGAATTTAAGCTGATTTTGTAGTTCAAGCCATCCTAGCTGCTTTAGATTATAACAATGATGGGTTCTAAATGGGTTGCCTGTGGCAAATCTGGCAATGTTATTGTAGGAGTTTTCCATTTTGTTGAGGTTACTCTTAGATTCGTATATATGGGTGAGGCATAGAGGAGTGTAGAGATTAGATGAGTGTGAGCAATAGTTATTCTAGCTTCTGGAGAAAGGAAGGGTTTGATCCTGTAGAGAGAGCCTAGTTTTCTGTTAACAGTTTTTAGAGTATTATTGATATGGGTGTCGAAGTTAAGGTTGTTGTCTATGGTGATATCTAATAGTTTGGTAGGTGCATCTAGAGATATGAGACTACCATTATTGCATGTTACTGTGAAATCTATTGGAGAAGACTTACGAGTAGGAGTTTTTTTTGGGGGGGGTTCAAAAGGAGGCAGCGCTGTGCAAACCATTGTTCTACTGTATTAAACACCTTTTGGATAAGGGAGTGAAGTTCAGATGTAGATGTGGCTAAGCATATTAGTGTGGAATCATCTGTGTATTGTATGCCTGTAGCTTGGGTGATTGCTAGGTGAAGGTCATTGATAAATATAAAAAAAAGCACGGGTCCTAATATGGACCCTTGAGGGACACCAAGGTTAATGGGAAGGTGGGTAGATAGAATATTATGCCATAACACAGCCTGTTGTCTTTTATCTAAGTAGGACTGGAACCATTTTATAGCGAGTGCATTTAGTGACAGGGATTTGAGGATATTTATAATTGTCTGGTGATTTACCATATCAAATGCCTTGGACAGATCAATGCACAGTGCAGAGGAAAGCATATTATAGTTACGATTTTTATTAATACAGTCAGTAAAGGAAAGGAGGGCAGTAGTAGTGCTGTGGAAAGGTCTAAATCCATGTTGACAGTTGGAAAGTAAATTATTTTAGATTATGTGGACTAGCAATTGTCTGTGGATGCATTTTTCCATGAGTTTTGCCAAAGGAGAAAGTAGGGCTATGGGATGGTAGATGGAGAATTCGGTAGAGTTTCCTCCTTTATGAAGGGTGATAATATGGGAGACTTTCCAGATGTTTGGGATGTGTCCATCACTGATGGTTCTATTAATCAGAATGGAAATGGGATAGGCAATGGATTTGGCTGATTTCTGTAGATATTCAGTGAGTAGTTGGTCTGGTGAAAAAGAGGATGGTTTCAGTTTTTGGATAAGGGTAAGACTATATGCTGTTGGGACTGATTGGAAGAGAAATGGAGGAGATGGGGTTGTGTTAGAGTTAGGTATAGTTAAGCTATGAGGTGATAGCTGACTGGCAAGTGTTTAAATAGCCTCAGTGAAAAAGGTATTGAAGGTATTGGTAGTATGCTTGGGATTCTCCTGGTTTGTGCCTTGTGGGTTTGGTGTAATGGATTGACCTAGGTGTAGTAGTTGGTTAATACTTGCCCAGAATTGTTGTGGTTTATTATGGTGAGTCTGCTGGAATTGTAGGTAGTAGTTTCTTTTATCGGACAGTATACCTTTTTTACTGTCATTTCTCAGCTGTCTGAAGTTTTGTTGGTCTACAGGGTTTTTAGACATTCGCCATTTAGTCCAGTATTTGTTTCTAAGATGGATTTTTGCTTAGTTTCTTTTGAAAGCCATGGGGCAGATTTAGTCCGAATTCTGATAGAACGGGTTGGTGCATGGTGATCTAGTATGGCTAAGAATTTAGAATTAAAGTATTTAACAGCTTCCTAGAGTGGGAGGTATTTTAAGGGAGACCAGTCACATGCTCTAAGTTCACTTTGGAAGAGATCAGGGTTAAAGTTTTTCTTGGACCTAATTGTCCTGAATTTGGTTGGGACTGGTAGACTGGTCTTATGCTTGATGATGTAGGTAAGTGAGTGGTCACTTACATCATCATGGAGGGTTCCAACTTCATATGGCTGGGGATGATTATTTATTTGATTCCAATCGAAGGTACTTTCTTTCTTATTAGGCTTGTTTATCCTGGTAGGGGAGGTAATGGTTTGAGAAAAAACAAATAGGTTAATATGGGTGGTAGGGTGTCTACTGCTACAGCACTTCTAATCAATGTTAAAATCACCTAGGATTATGGTTTCTTGGGGGAAGTTTTGAGAAAGCCAGCAAAGGATATCTTCTAAGGTGGCACTGTTATTACCAGGAGGTAGATAGATACAGATGATATAAATGGATTTGAAAGTGTTAAGTTGAAGTTTGGAAATAAGGATTTCAGCATTAGAGTCTTGAGGTGGTTTATAGTCAGAGGTAGTAATCTGTAACCCTGATTTAAATAGGATAGCTATCCCACCGCCCTTCTCGGCTGCACGGTCAAGTCTCAAGATATTATATCTGGATGAGATGACTTCATTGTCTTTAGTTACAGGTTTTAACGAAGTTTCTGTTAAACATAGAATGTCAAAGGAGTAAACTTCCAAGAGAGCATGGAGTTGTGCAACTTTGTTATTTATGCTCTGTATATTGAGGTGAGCTATACAGAGCAAGTTTGGAGGTTTGGTAAGAGAATGAATAGTAGAGGGATTGGGGTTGAGGAGTTGTCTGATAGTAGCAATTGTTGGACCTGGGTTTGGGTGAATGTCTCCATCTTTTAATGAGAGGAGTTGTATTCGACATCTAGGATTTGGGAATTTACTGTATAGGTTTAGAGATCTTCTGGTATTGAGAGAGTTATGTCTAATGTGGACTACTCTATGATATTTCACCAGTAGATAGATGGGTGTAGATGTTATGTTTATGTAGTTAGTGAGGATAGGTAGTGAAGGAGAGGTAGTTTGCTTATTAGGGTAGTGACGGTGTGGACATAATGGGTATTCATAGGAGGTAAGCAGGTAGGCTAAAGTTAAAGGTGGTAGAAGTGTGAGTATGAGTAACAGCTGTAACTGGGCTGGGGTGTGTAGTTTATACATTTGGATGGGTTAGTTGTTAGGTATGATGTGGTAGGCCTGAAGTATACTAAATGTGGAGAGGTGGAGGGTGTGGTGGGAGAGATAGGGAGTGGCTAGAGAAGGAGGGAATAGGTGTTTGATGGCCAATGGTACTCCCCTGTGATTGGTGGGAAGGGGAGGGGGTGTGGTTAAGTAGTATAAGAGTAGGACCACTTGGGGTGGGTTGGAATTGGGGTAGGGTAGGGGAGCAGAGTGAGCCCGCAGGGTGAATGAAGTGGGTAGAGACAAGTAATGTAGCAGCTTAAGAAGAACAATCAGCGATGCTGGCTACTGAAGGTAGGTTACATAAGTCAGGAGTAGGTAAGAGCAGAGATAAGTAAGGAGTCTATGAGAAATAGCTGGGTGTAGACAGTTGAAGTAAGATAATTAAGAGCATGTCTAGGACATAAGAAACGTAATGTAATGAAAGATGAAAACAGTGGGATAAGCAGGAGATAAAAGATGGGATAAATACTTGGGATCAACAGCTCAGAGTAATGGTGAGTGCAGAAGAGAGGTGAAGAAGAGAGTACAGACAGGGTGGAATGGGTGGAGAAGAGTGTCAGGAGTGACTTGTGACAGACAGGTACCAGTAGGAGTGAAAGGGAAGGTCTACAAGAGGGTAATGAGACCAGCTATGTTATATGGGTTGGAGATGGTGGCATTGACAAAAAGGCAAGAGTCAGAGCTGGCAGAGTTAAATATGTTAAGATTTGCACTGGGGGTGATGAGGATAGAGAGGATTAGGAATCAGTATATTAGAGGGTCAGCTCAGGTTGGACAGTTTGGAGACAAATCCAGAGAGGCGAGATTGCATTGTTCTGGACATGTGCTGAGGAGGGATGCTGGGTATATTGGGAAAAGGATGCTAAGGATGGGGCTGCCAGGTAAGAGGAAAAGAGGAAGGCTTAAGATAAGGTTTATGGATGTGGTGAGAGAGGACATGCAGGTGGTTGGTGTGACACAGCAAGATGCAGAACACCATAAGAAATGGAAACAGATGCTTCACTATGGTGACCCCTGACAGGAACAGTTGAAAGAGAGAAGAAGATTGATCTTTTTCTCTATGATTTGTTTTCCCAACCCTATCTATTTCTCTTTATGCTAATATTTTTGAGCTACATTGTTGCTAACACCAAAATGGCCATCAGCACAGGGAGAGCTGGATGACCACTGTGGTTCAGCCCATGATATCGCCACAGGTGGCTGCGGTGACACCAACACAGGCAGCACAGTAAACCAGTCACAACCTGTCAGTGTTGCCTCCACAACTCCTGACCTACCCATTCCACCTATGTCAGGTATTTCTGCCCTGGTGTCTGATGCACTGGTATTCTCCAGGAGTAGTACTAGTGGAGCTGACAATTTTGTCACCCATCAGGGGCTGACAGGGCTGGTGGATGACATAATGGAGGGGGACCTTGCTACCTAAATTGGCAGAGTTGTAAAGATCCTGTGTCAAATTCTAAATCAATGCCACATCCAGCACTGACCCTGGAAACTGAAACAGGAAACAGTGATGACAATTTTGAGGGTAACAAATAGATTCTTACAGTTCTCAGTCTGGGTGCAGTTGTATCTCTGGTGTCCCCTACCAATACTCAATTATGATGCCCCAACCTTGTCCACCTTGTATGTTCAGTATCTCTGTGCCTGCTGCCTAACCTACCAGACCTTCTAAGTCCTCTGTACATTCCCAACAGTCCTGCCTCTCCACAATAAAAAATCAGTATCTGTCCTATAAAAAAAAAATTACACTCTCTACATAGGTTCATAGGTAGGTACTAGGCTATTGGCCCAAGGGCCTACATAAGCCTAGCCGACAAGGTTCCCTGGCTTACGCCACCCAAGAAAGATATTTTCCTGTGCCACTGTTGAGCAGAGACACAGAAGTGATCCCCGGGATGTATTTCCTATTTCCCATCCACTCATTAAGACTTTTCTTGAAGAGTGCTAATGAACTTTGCTTGACATAGATGGGTAGCCTGTTCCAGAGTATGGGAAATCTCTGGGACAGGAATCTATCCCTCCAGCATGTCCTGTAGTGTATAGCTCTTCACTTCACCAATATGTCATCTTGACAAACTTGATTTGGTCCATTTAGCTCTACAGTATGACTCTGCAGCTGTCACCCATCCCTGATGTGGTGACTCTCCAAATTCATCAAATTCTGTGTACAATGTGAGGAATATACTTTTTAGGCCTTTTTTAATCAAGGTTTAAATGGCAAATTCACCACCGTAACAGGTACAAGCAAGCAAATTCTGAGGGTAATGGTACTCAATGCTAGAAGTCTAAACCTCAAAATGCATTCATTTGAGGCACTCCTTAAAATGGAGAACATTGACATCTGTGCAGTGACAGAGACCACCCCTGCATTACCAGGCTATAATTCATACCACACCTTTCGACCACCTAACCTGGACCGAAACACTAAAGGCGGAGCCGTGTCCATATTCATTAAGGATATCCACATCTCCAGGCTAGCTGCTCAGCATAATGCATCCGAGATTGCCCAAGTGCAACTAACTCTGGGCAAGACCGCAATCCAAATTGTAACTTGGCTACAGATCCCCCACCATTCCCCAGGATTCCCACTCCTCATTTCTTGATACACTGAAAAATATTAGGGTACAACCCAACACCCTAATAATGGGTGATTTCAACTACCCTGCCATTAACTGGGAAAACTAATCATGTACCAACTCTTTTGTTCAATGTTTTCTGGAATTCAAAAATTCCAATGTCTTGGATCAGCTTATCCACACTCCCACCAGGGGCAGCAATATCCTAGACCTGGTCATTACCAACATGGGCGAAAGGTGTTCTACACCAGAGGTCAATTCCTCGTGGGTCAGATCTGACCACAAGCTAACCACTCTAGACATCCACATCCCACCCCCACCCCCCATTAGGGAAACCACAGTAAAAAATGTATCCAAAGCCAACTTCATGCTTCTTAAGACAGAAGTGTCAAACTTCATGACACTCATGCAGATGGACAATAGAGGTACAACTGCTGAATCCTACACAAATGCACTTTATAAGCACTTACACAAGTGCATGGATGGTGCTATCTCTAACAGAACCAAGATTGTATCCTCCAAAAAAAGGAAGCCAATCTGGTGGTCCCCTGCCATAAAAAACTCTATCTACAACAGAAGAAAGAAACCGTTGCAAAAAAGAGTAAAATCCCATGATTGGAGGAACTCCCTGGTCAGCCTTAGTAAGAAGCTGAAATCCCTCATAAAATCCTCCAAAGCTCGTTATGAAAACAAAATCACCACTGATTCTAAAGACAGCCACAAAGCATTCTATAACTATCAAAAATCTCAATGGCAACATTCAGATCTGCTCTGAGTTATAGCACAATGGCACTAAATATACAGAAACAACTGATATTGGCAACATCCTGGCAGATAGGTTCAGTCCTAACTTTACCCCCCTCTCACCCCTAAAGGGCCCATCTCTCTACTAGAAGAATGCAAAATTCCTGTAACCACGGCTGCACAGGTAAAAACCCCACTCTCCAAAGCCAAGAACACAGCATCCATGGGACCTGACAACATCCCAAGCTGCTTTCTACATGAACTACAGAATGAACTGGCACCCCACCTAAGCACCATGTTCAATCATAGCCTCACCTCAGGCTTTGTGCCCACTGAAAGGTGCACAGCGATAGTTATCCCACTCCACAAAGGGGAGCCATCACGGACCCTGGGAACTACCATCCCATTAGCTTAACGAGCCTGGTCTGCAAGGCCATGGAACGTATCATCATGGAACTTATAAACAAAGACATTGGTAATCTCCAGACTCTAGACCCCACCCAGTTTGGGTTTGTAAAAGGCAGATCATGTCTCCTAAACCTGATAGACTTCCTTGAAGCATTGAGCAAAGCTGTAGACGAGGGTAAGGTGGTTCACTCAGCCTATCTAGATCTCGCCTAGGCTTTTGACACCATCCCCCACTCTGGAATTATAGATAAACTCACTAATCTAGGTATAAATCCCTGTGGCACAAGATGGGTTGCCAACTGGCTCATTGACAGAACACACACTGTGAAAGTATCAGACTCCAAATCCGACTTCAGACTAGTGACAAGTAAAGTACTACAGGGTTCAGTCCTGGGTCCTCTAATGTTTGGTATCTACTTTTCTGAAGTACAGGCTAACACAGAAGGTCTTTGGCTAACAAAGTTCACAGATGACTGCAAACTAGGAGCCATAATTGAAATTCCTAATGATGTGGACATCCTACAAAAGGGCCTCACTGAGACAGATGCCTGGTGTCAAAGCCATGGCCTCAAGCTCAATGCCAAAAAGTGCATTGTCATGCCCTTTGGTAAAAACTCTTTACCCATGAGCTACCGCATAGGTGGTAGTTTACTTAACACTGAAAGTTTGATAAGAGACCTTCGGACACATGTGAACAGTAGTCTCTCCTTTGATAATCACATCGCCACATTAGTTAGGAAATCCTTCTACGTGGCACACCTCATCACAAAAGGTTTCTCATCCAGGAAAAAAGGTCATTGTTCCCCCTCTACTCATCACTCATTAGACCCATTATAGAGTACAATGTCCCTTTTTGTATGTACCTCACAAGACATCTGCAACAACTGGAAAGGCCACAGAAATACCTCACAAAGAGGATTACCAGCTTCAAACAGATGCCCTACGCAGACCATCTCAAAACTCCAGCTTTACTCCATCGCATATCGCCTACTCAGAGGTGATCTCTGCCTAACATACAAAACTATGGAAAACCCAGAGCTGTTGGACATGCTCCACTTAAAGAAATCCAAATCTCTCCAAGCTACACATTCTAGGGACCTAAACCTTGTCACCACAATAAACAGAACATGCTGGAGGGATAGATTACTGTCCCAGAGACTTCCCATACTATAGAACAAACTACCTATCTATATCAAACAAAGCTCCTCATTAGCATTCTTCAAGAAATATCTTGATGATTGGATGGGAAATAGGAAATTCACCCTGGGGATCACCTCTGTGGCTCTGCTCGACAGGTGCACAGGAAAATAATTTTCTTGGGTGGCGAAACACAGGGTACATTTTTGGCTAGGCTTGTATAGGCCCTAGGGCCGATAGCCTAGTACCTACCTATGAACCTATGAAATGGACAGTTATGCTGCTTTCCAAACACCTTCCTGCAAATTCCTGTATTCTTTTCCCTGTGTCCTCCTCTCTGTTTGCTTCCCATATTCATCACTGTCCTATCAACTCCTTTTTCACATATTTAATCAGGTCAAAAAATAGAAATGCACATGCAACACACATAGCCAAACATGGTTCATCAAAAAGCCTTCAGTTTTTTTGTCCTTAGCATTTGTGCAGAACATGTCATTGATCACCAGTGTTGAGTGATGGTGTTCCATACTAGTCCACTTATCGTCATGCAAATGTCCTTAAACCCACTGCACTTTAGGAATACAGACTAAAAGTACTATTTTGAAACTGTCACTGTAACAGTTGTTAATAATGTAATGAACTAAGAGTTCTTATGTGGTGTGATGAGATCATTCACATTTCTGTACACCAATGTTTTGGTGTAGTGTCAAGGGTTCAATTACAGAGATATGTCAAAATATTATCATGTGTTTAACTATGAATATCTGTATTTATTTCCAGTTGCAACATTTCCTGGCCCTAGCAGGACTAGGAAAATATAACATAGCATTTGAATAGTGCAGCAATAAAGCCTTTGCAAACACATTACATCCCCAACAGGGAGCCTTATTAAACCACCCTAATCCTGCTGATGCCTTAATCTTGTTTCTACACTTCTACCCCTTCTTGCTCCCTATAGCAAATACTTTATTTTACAAAGCATGGCAGATTAATAATGCCCACATCATCCCTTCAGTTGTGTGATTTTAAAGTGTATTAGCCCTGCTCTGAAGCAAGTGTAAGTAACACATCTTAGGATTAACATGTAACGCCATTACTATATACAGTACAAAAGTATGCATTTTTTTTCCATTTAAACATGTGTTGGTTATGAGTTTACTTTGTTGATAAGGATGGCACACTGATTTTTTGCTCAGAGCTGTCAGTTCTTTCAATGACATCATGAAAGACTAAACCCATAATGCCTCACCACCTAAATTAACGTATACGATACTGCATTTCTATGCTAACTGCATCAGTTATAGTTTCTTACTTTTTAGCAAGACAAGTTGTCAACTTATTCTTGCAAATGGAACAACTCACATTGAAACTGAACAGAATTATAAAGTAGTGAAACCGCAATGTAAATAAGCTGATTCTCTAAAAAAATGTTTCTTTTTGTTTACCTATGATACTTTGCAGCTGTAAGCAAATCATCACCCAATACTTAATAATATCATTCTTTTGTGGGTATGATTATAAAGAAAAACTGAGTAAACAATGCAACTAGAACATCAAGCAATGTATTATAATTCTTTTTTGTTTGTTTTGCAAACCAGCATGCAACTTTACCATGAGGAGTATAACTGGGAGAAAAATTAATCTAAGATCTAAGTAACTGGGAGAAAAATTAACTGTAAAACAAATATGCTTAAGAACATGACATATATACTTTAACTGAGATAATGCTTAGATCTATAGGTTGATTTTTGCATAGTTTCAAGGGTTCAAATCCTAAACTATGTTAAACTGTTATAGAAATAAGCAGGCACAACACCAGGGGGTAAAGAATCCTGTGGAAAAGTCCAAAAATCGTGTCACAAAATATCGCAGAGCGAATAATAAAAAATTCATCCACAGGAATCAAGCAGAGCAATCCAAAATTGAGTTAAACGGAAAAAATAATAATAACGCGGACTATTCAAACAGTCCAGTTTTATTGACAATAGTAAGCGCTTTCACCTTTCGGCTTCATCAGACATAAATTAGAAAGGATTCCTTAAGCATTTAAATATCTAACACTTACATTTCATTGGTCTCTACAATGATGACATCACTTTACTTTGAATTCTTAAAATATTTATAAAAATCTGATATGAGGTATTTGTAAAATACATTTATATAAAACGTAAAAATATAAACATAAATAAAATACTTTAAATAACATTAGTTAAAACAAAAATGAATCTATACCTAACGTATAGATATTAACTAAATAATATATACCAAATTTAAAAGGTATATATAAAACGAAATTCATGATTAATAAATCATTCAAGCAGAAACTATAGCCCTTAGGGGTCAAGTCAGAATGTTCAGTCAAATACTGATGCACCATTAACACACCTGTGTCATTGGATAGAGTTAGCATCAACAATAGGCCTAAGAAAATACTCCAGATATAGCGAGAGAGGCTCCGTTAACTCTATTATTTTAAGAGACAGCAAACAATTTCTTTTAGTGTTGTATACCTTTACAAGAGGGCTACCTGATGAAAAAACTTACATCCTTGTAACAATGGATGTAAAAAGCTTGTTTACAGTAATTCCCAATGACACAGTTGTGTTAATGGTGCATCAGTATTTGACTGAACATTCTGACTTGACCCCTAAGATTATAGATCTATTGACTCTGCTTTTAGAGACAGTTTTACAAAACAATGTTTTCATTTTTAACCAAGAGATATTTTTGCAAAATGATGGTGTGGCTATGGGCACTTCATGTGCCAATAGCTACGCCAACATGGTGATGGCTAAATGGGAGCAGTCAGAATTATTCCCTCTATCAGAATTTCAAAACAATGTTTTATTTTACAGACGTTTTGTAGACGATCTTTTTTTTTTTATTTGGTTTGGGTTGGAAGAAGAACTTCTTGATTTTGTTTCAATTATTAATGATTTGACTACTTTCCTTAGTTTTACTGTAAACTACTCTAGATGCAGGATTTCCTTTTTGGATGTAGATATAACAAGGCTGGATAATGGTTTATTAAATACATCTCTACACTGCAAGTCATGTTATAGGAACACTTTACTCCATAGGGAAAGTATGCACCCTTCCTTTGTCTTTGGTAATGTGGTAAGGGGACAAGCAATGAGGGCCTCAAGACTCAATCTCACCCAGAATGGATATACAGTGGAAGTCTCAAATCTTAAAGAAAGACTTCTTGATAGATGTTATAAACAACATGAAGTGGAAGCAGCTATTGATTATGTAAATTCCCTTAGACCAACTAGGGCAAAACCATATTTTTCTGATGGCGAACTAATTGAGGAACAGTCACAGGGCTCTTGGGGTTCAGGACCACTGAAAGTTCCATTGTTTTATACTACTGACACAGTAAAGATTCAAAATGTATTTGAGAAGCACTGGGATGTACTTCTATTAGATGATAACATTAAGAGAGTTGTAGGACTAAGACCAGGGTATGTTTATAGAAATAGGAAGAACTTGAAACGTATTCTTTGCCAACGACCTCTATATAGGTTATACAATCACACTCCCTTTGATTCAGTTAACACCAAACCATATAGGAAGTGTAAACAATGTTCCTACATAGATGAGAGAGTCTCCTTCATACATCCTGTCACCAATTATGAGTTTACTTTTCATACTAAAACGAACTGTCAAAGTGAACATTTAGTATACTTGGCCAGGTGTATTTCCTGTGAGTCTTTCTATATAGGCAAGACTAATAGAAAACTCCAGGAACGTGTCAGGGAACATTTATATCATATGCGCATTGGTACTCTAACCAATGCCCTTGCTAAACATCACAAAGAGAGAGGTCCCAACCACACATTTGTTTTTCTTGTGATGCAATCATTTAAACCAAATATAAGAGGTGCAGATATAGAAACATTAACTGAAGAGAATGAATTAAGGTGGATTATCAGATGTCAAGCAGATAAGGAGCCTGGATTAAATGATAAAGCTTCTCTTAAACCTGTATTACGGAAGAGAAGGGCTATAGTTTCTGCTTGAATGATTTATTAATCATGAATTTCGTTTTATATATACCTTTTAAATTTGGTATATATTCTTTAGTTAATATCTATACATTAGGTATAGATTCATTTTTATTTTAACTAATGTTATTTAAAGCATTTTATTTATGTTTATATTTTTACGTTTTATATAAATGTATTTTACAAATACCTCATATCAGATTTTTATAAATATTTTAAGAATTCAAAGTAAAGTGATGTCATCATTGTAGAGACCAATGAAATGTAAGTGTTAGATATTTAAATGCTTAAGGAATCCTTTCTAATTTATGTCTGATGAAGCCGAAAGGTGAAAGCACTTACTATTGTCAATAAAACTGGACTGTTTGAATAGTCCGCGTTATTATTATTTTTTCCGTTTAACTCAATTTTGGATTGCTCTGCTTGATTCCTGTGGATGAATTTTTTATTATTCACTCTGCGATATTTTGTGACACGATTTATGTTAAACTGTTATTGACTATTTTCATAAGACTATTTTATGTATAGCTCCATTATCCTGTTTCTGCCATAATCTTCTTGTTCCCTGTCTCCCTGCCCCCTCACTGTTTACCTCCTTCTGTGTTGTCAGTCTGAGTGTTCCGCATTTGCATGCTGCCTGGCACTAAGCACCGATATTAACTGATGGTAAATGTTAGTTAATGTCTTATGATAAAATCTGCCGAGTTTTTTTCTCCTTAAATTGCATTAACACAGTTAGCTTTGCACAAGCATGCTTAAGTCCACTGTGCTATAGAAAATCAGAGTAAAAGTACTCAACTTATAGTTACGTTTCCATATCTATCAGGCTGCTGAATGTTACATACAGTTTAAGGGATGTTACACTTGACATAACTGTGATGAAAACTGCTGCCTACATACTCCTTTTCTTCTCCCTGTTGTCAGTACCCCTTAAAATGTGTAATTTGAAACTACTAAACTTCATATGAGCTATGCTGAGATAATCACTAGATCTGTGCACTATTATTTTATACTGTCAAATGTTCGAATGCAGATGTACGTCATACATTTATGTAATGTTTTTTCCATATTAATAGGGAGTGTATAACTGTGCTACATGTGATTAACCCATGACTATCCTCCTTATGTCTTCATTATGGTTCCACTCTTTCAATCCTTTTTGATTGGAAGATTGGAAACACTTTATTGTACACAAAAATACTTGTAATATGTACAGATTTTCAAAGGATTCCCACATTTCTGCATTACATTCTTTGCCTTTGTATATACAGAGCCTGATAGATGTCATGATGACAGCCCTAAGAGTAACACAACATAAAGATGTGCAGAACTGTCCCATAAAGAAATGTCATTGTATGTCTTTATCCCAGTCTCCCAATCTCTCTTCCCCATTTACAGTCCTCGTCTTTTGCATGGAGCTCGGCATTGCATAGCAGTGTTACCTGACATTAAATGGTGTTTCACGTCTTATGGAAAAAAGCTAAAGATTTTAATTTCAACTGCACTAGCAAATTTCATGTCACATGAATGTGCTTAGCCCTGCTGCACTATAGAAATACAGATTGATGGTAGCACTGTGAGACACTTAACGTAAAATATTTATTAGGCAGCTAGATGTAATATATTTCTAATGGGATATTACAGCTGTCATCAGTTTGATGAAGCCTGACGCCTACATTCTCCATTGCTTCAATGTGCTGTCACTGTCCCTTGAATTTTGTGATTTCAACTTAAGAATGACTTCCTATATGATGAGCTGAGATAATCATTCTTTCTGTGCAATTTAAATTTATACTGTCAAGGGTTCAAATCCGCAAGCATATCATACAATTAGGTAATATTATCAGTTATTAATAGTAAGTGTTTAAGTGTATGCTGCATATGTTTTAACTCACTACTATACTCGTTATGTTCTTATAACATTTCTATTGTCTTACCCCTTCTTGATCCATAATGAAAACTCTATATTGTACACAACTGTACCTCTGAAATGCACATATTTTCAAAGAATATCAACATTTATGCATCTCAATGGTTGTTGTGTTCATCACTAAAATTGGTGAATGTCTGGCAAGTCACTGAGGTTTGGAGTGATTAAGTAATGGCATACATTTCAGTTACAAATTTACAGAGGTGAGAAAATACATGCTAACATGATTCCTGTAATCCTAGCTAAGATCCAATTTAATAATGGTAGTATTCACAATTTACCCCTAACTTTTGGCTTTTGTCACCTAATATTTTTTTAATTTGTATGGATAAAGCCTGACATAAAATTCATGTCATACAATCACATACAACTGCATTACAGCAATTAAAATATGCCTAAAATTAATGGACATTCACCACTGTCACTCCATCTAAAGGCTGTGCCATTATACACCTGTGCCATATAACTGCAACTCTCTTTGCAAATGTGTAAATCATAACACTCAAAACATTAACATAACACATATCTGATCTGGATTTCATACGATTCTTAACAGTCTGCAACTCTGTGCTCTGTATTTGCACAGAAGTTGCCATGGAGGGACATATACTACTGATAATTGCAGTTCCGAGTTCTATACCTCATCATATGATTACACATCTGCTAATACTTGGCCATCAGCTATACAAATCAGCTTGTCGGCATTGCACTTCAAGGAGAGATTATAAAAATGTGAGTGGATTGCACAACTTCTTTGTGTGTTTCTGGAGTGCTGTAGTAAACATATGTGGATGGCATTGTGTTGTTGCCTAAACATATCATGCTGCTGTAAAGTTATGTCTGTATCTCAACACTTACACTTGGAAATGGTGTACAACTCTGGGCAACCTTTTCAAACACACTTTATCAGTAGTACTCAGCAGTGCACTGTCATATTTTTGACCTGCGTGGTTGTATTTACACTGTACCTTGTCCAATCAGGAAATAATACAAGTGAAAATCACTTACCAGATGATTACTGTTTGCATACAATTATACCAAGATGAGCACTCATCAATTCTTGTTTGTCACTCCCCTGTTTCACAACTGTCAGCAAAACACCATACTATGAAACAGGTGCATATCATTCACAGTAATGCAGTCTATGTGAATGAAAGGATAAATAAATTATCTAAGCAGTAACGGATTACTTGGGATCAGCACATTGCTGTTACTTCAGCATGTCAAGACATAGAACTTTTCATCAAAATCTGTGAAGCACAATAGATTCTCTGAAAAGCGCTGATGTGATAATCCTTACAAATGTGCATTTTTCACTCATTTAAAGTCAGAGTTCTCCTTTGGCACTTGCAATTGATGCTGTGTTCTCTAGACGGTGTAAATAGATAGGTGGTTCTAATCCAACAGTGGCAAACTTGTGTGTGTGTGGCTGTAGCATCAGACAAGTATAGCCCCAACAGCTCATGCATTGTGTACACTCCCACTTCAGAGAAATATTTACTTTGGAAGACGGCTCCACCCATACTTTTAACATAAACATCTCTAACATCTCTGGCACATACTGATGATGTCATCCTGACAAAACTGCACTCTCTCCCTGAAGAAGTTAGATGTTGTTAATTGTTCCATCTCCTTCATCTCCCCCTTCATCTCCCATTATTGTTTTTGCTTCACCCCCTGGAAATCATTCCTCTTCTGCTCTGTTAGTTTTAAGCCCATTGTAGCTGCCCAGGGATCAAAGACCCATCCTTGGCCATTTATTATGTTAGAGTGTTAAAACCAATATGTGGTACAATTCCCCATGTATTAAAATAATCTTGAGACTTCCTTGCGAGGAGTTGTTTCAAAAAATGTTGGGGTTTTGACAATGAATGTTTTGGATTTATTTATTTGTATTCCTAATGAACAGGTTATACATTTATTCCATTAAGCCCTTCTCACTTGTAATTTCCTCTGTAGTCATGAGATAAGTTTAATTATTGAATTTATATATATTATACTTGAAAACAATTCTATTTTTATTGAAGGTGAACTATACCACCAGGAAAGAGGAGTTGCCATGGGTGCAGTGTAGACTCCTGTTTTTATGAATCTAGTAATGTTGTGTTGGGAAAGGAAATATTTGTTTTGTTCCCATATTTTCAAAACTGTGGTCTATATTTACATTTTTTGGATAATATTTTCATCTTATGAACAGGACCACGGGAATCATTCCTGAATGTATGGAGTATTTGGTGAACACTACCAATTTCCTTAGGTTTACACATAAGTCTGATACTGAAGAGATGAATTACTTGGCTACTCTAATCACCAACATGAATACTAGTTTTTCATTCAATGTTTATAGACAACCCACTTTTAGCAATGGATACCTATACTTTAAATGTTTCCATCCAATTTCCTTCAAAAAAAGTTTAGTTAGAGGCCAAATTATAACTGGCAAGGATGTTTTTTCATAATGTTATTTACACCAAAGTGAAGGAAAAAAATGGAGCAGATAATTTGATAAGGGGTACCCTAGAAAATTGGTGAAGGCAATTAGTGAGAAAGTAACAAAAGCAAGGGAAACCAGGTTCAAGCTCCTTTTAAGGGTTGGGTTAACCACTGACAACACTGTGACTCCTTTGGAAAATTCAGAAGGAGAAAATCATTTTGAAAGAGCTTTTTTTTTTTTGCAGTACAACAATGGTTCTAAATTTTATGAAAGATTTTATTAAGAATAATTGGAGTATTTTTAGGGTCAACACATATATATATATATATATATATATATATATATATATATATATATATATATATATATATATATATATATATATATATATATATATATATATATATATATAGGGGAGCACTACAGAATCCTGAAAGCACAAAATCCCAAAGACCAAAATACTGAGACCAAAATTCTGAAAGTTCAAAATACTGAAAACTAAAAATCCTGAAAACACACAGGATACCAACACTCATTATATTCCAGCACAGGTACATACAGAAACAAATAAAATACAAACTAAATTACTGTTCTCCAAGTATAAGCAAAGGGGGCAAGCACACCTGTACCCCCCCATGTGGGGGGCTGTGCCCCCAACAACCCCTGCTACTTAAATATATCAACTCCAAGATTGTACTTAGTGTAGTTAAGTACAGTCTCAGCATTGATCTATTTAAGTAGCAGGGGGTGTGGGGGGTGCAGCCCCCACATGGGGGTGCAGGGGGGCTTTCCCCCTGCATATAGTTGAAGGGTAATATGTTTCTGTATGTACTTGTGCTGGAATATAGTAAGTTGGTATCCTGTGTGTTCTCAGGATTTTGAGTTTTCAGTATTTTGAGTTTTCAGTATTTTGAACGTTTAGGATTTTGGTCTCAGGATTTTGGTCTTTCAGGATTCTGTAGCACTCCCAGATGTAGATATATTATAGGGGAGTGGCTAAGATGGCTAATGGAAAGCAGTGACTGGTGAAAGCTTTGTGAATGAAAACATTTCTCTGACAGAACTTTTACCTATAACCAACTTATAACTGCCCACCAAATCTAATACCACCCCCCAAAAAAAAACCCAGTTCTACAAGGCCTACTAAACTGCTATACAAACAACTGTGTACTATGATCCACCAACAAAGCACTTACAGAAGTAACCAAAAGCAGGAATAGCTCAGATGACTCTCTCTACTCCAGTACTATTGCTAAAATATGGAATTCCCTTCCTCTGGATATCAGGATCTTGTACAGTAAGCTTAACTTTAAAAATTATCTTCTATCTCACTTAGTCAGCTTTTTGAAATGTATCTGCACAGACCCTGGTTAACCATCTGCCAAAGTAAATTATTTACCTTAATCTATACTCACTCTCCGCAATCATAACTCAGATATCCCTGCTATACCCCCCTCCTCTCCACTAAAATGGCACCACTTAATTCTAATCTGAATGCAAACCTCCTACATCATCCTTCTAGTTTGAGCTCTCCCCAGAAATTACAAATCATTGTCTTCTCCTACAGTATTAGTCTCTTACAGGTTCCTGCATGGTATATACCATGATTAACACCAGATTCTCCCAAAGTCTACATTGCCATAGCAACAAATACTTATGCCTGTACATGTATCTTTTGGCAATAGCCACCTATTTGCAATGTAAACTATATGTAAAACAGCTATATTCTTTTCAATTGTTCTCCCTCTAAATGTTATACATGTTGTTGTTTTCACATTGCTTCAAATTCATATTAAAGCTCTGTTTTAACTTTTTTGACTGCCTGTTGTCTGAGAAGACTAGACCGTGCCTTAGTATTCTTTTTTACCTTATTGTGTAGCTTATAAATATATTTCTAAATGTTAAATACCTCTTTAAGAGAATCACATTAGTTTATAAGCAATAGAATGGGTAATGTTAAAACTATATAAGTTAGTATGTACACTACTGGGTTAACCGATAGTTGGATCTAAGTAATATGCTAATTAGAAGTGCTAAAGTGCTGGTGATTTTGTTTTCTTTCTTCCTGTGCAACACATTCATTTTATGGGTTGTTTATGAAGCAGTTAACACATTAAAAAGCCTGAGAATAAAAGAATGTTTGAGTTGTATGAAAATGATTAATTCTTCATTGTTTTGCTTTCTCTCTGCTCCTTGGGCTGTTTTGATGGAATTCTGAGTCCTAGAAGAGTTCATAGTGCATCATTGATGTCTGTGAAAACAGGAAATGTCTTAACTGTGGCCACAAAAAGAAGAAGAAAAGATTTTAACTTCTTTTAAAGTATATGTGTGAGAAATCTATACAAAACAACATATTTTTTTAAAAAAAATATTTAGAAGTGAAGAATTGGTAAAACAAAGCTGTAGTAATGTTTTATATTGAGATGTTGCTGACATATACTTTGCTTACATTTTCTGTAAGTAAGTAGTATATGCTGTAGTTATTAACTGTACTTATTAATGGGAAGGAGTAAAGTTATATATTTCTCATTAATTACAACAGTTTAAAAGAATTAAGAAGCATGAGAAATGTACAGAGGAAATTAGAAGCAGCTGTGTGCTGTGAATTGTCATTTTCCCATACTATAATCAATTACTAATGTCAGGATATGAAGCTTAGACCAAAATGGCAATTCACAGTGACTAATATGCCACACTCAAATTAAAAAAGCAGGATTTTTTTATATATAGTGAAGATTGCTTATAATAATAGAATTAATAAGAAAAGTAAACATCTGATGAGAAACATGCAAATGCACAAGGAAAGAAACATCTACTATGTAATATTAATAAAAGAGCAGTATCAGTAAGTTAAGAAACGTACTGTAATCTTTAGTACACAGCTGATAATTAAATAGCTCTTTGATTGGAGATTTTAGAAATGCAAGTTGTAAAAAATAAGGTAGACTACCAGTGGGCAAACAAGACAGAAAAATATATTAAATTACCAAACTGTTTATGAGAAAGATATATATTACATATGCCTACATATTTAACAAATGTAAGAGCACAAGATTTCATATAGTTTACATAGAAAATAAGCTAAACATATTCTAAAAGATCCTGAAGGCTGCAAATGCTTTCTTTTGACTCTATAGAAATAGCAAGAATTTATTTTTGACCTTAGTAATGTACATGTTTTTATGAATTCATTTAACAAGCTAAAGGATTTTAAATATTTTGATATTTAACATATTAAGAGCATTACACAACTTTAAGATATAGACATTTGTGCTTTTAAAATTAATTCAGAGCTTTTGTTAGATCTATAAAATATGTGCATATCTTTTAGCATGATAAATGTATATATACATTGATTTTCCTATTGTGTAATAATTTACATGTCACGTGTAAGTTTACAGACATCTTCCTCTCTTCAGGTCGCACTCTGTTCTACTTATTTATTTAAAGATTTAATTATAATAATATTGATTAAGTGAATAATTTAGAAATATTTAATGAATAATTATACTACTCTTACACAAATATGTATATAGTACATTATTTGTCCCGGTCCCCTTCAATAAAAACATTACACAGAATGACATTTGATGACCTTTATTAAATGTCCATAAACATGATTGTTAACCAATATGTATTAATTTCAACCAAAACATGATACCAGTGAAAATAACATCTATGTAACATTAACATAGGACAGTCTAACCCCGCTCATCCTGATCAGTAAGCAGCATCCATACCTCCCACTCGTTTACTTATGAAGCAGCGTACCACCACTCACTTCAGTTCCCATTTATTGAATTACACCTCCAACCAAAAAAGCAGCTTACCTCCACTTGCTTATTTACTTATCACACAGTGCAACCACTCACTTTCCTTTCCTACTTATTGAATTGAACATCCAACACTAGAAGGGGAACAGAAGAGGGCAAGCCTGCCCCTCTTTTCCACCCTACCAAAACTGAAAATAAATGTAATCCCCACTAATAAAAAGGGAAGGGAGGGCAGGTAGCAAGTTCACACCAAAATGTGACTCCTACTCCAGTTACACTTGTCTAAAACCCTTTAAGCCCCCTCCCTCTCCATACCTCATTTCCTCCCACTCATATTTCATTCCTATTTAACCCTATTTTCCCCATTCGCTAAATTCCTGCTACTCTATTTATCTATCCCCACTTGAAGATGTCCCTGGACAAATTTGTCTGTTCCAAACCTCATTTGTCCTGGTCCCCTTCAATAAACACATTACACTGAATGACATTTGATGACCTTTATTAAACTTGCATAAACATGATTGTTAACAAATATTTAGTAATTTCAACCAAAACATGATACCAGTGAAAATAACATCAATGTAACATTAACATAGGACAGTCTAACCCCACTCATCCTGATCAGTAAGCAGCATCCATAACTCCTACTTGCTTACTTATGAAGCAGCGTACCACCACTCACTTCAGTTTCCATTTATTGAATTACCTCTAACAAAATAAGCAGCTTACCTCTGCTTGCTTATTTACTTATCAAGCAGTGCAACCGCTCACTTTCCTTTCCCAACTTATTGAATTGAACATCCAACACCAGAGGGGGGACAGAAGAGGGCAAGCCTGCCTTCCTTCTGTGCTCTACCCAAACTGAAAATAAATGCAATCCCCACTAGTAAAAAGTTAAGGGAATGTGGATAGAAAGTTCATGCCAAAATGTGACTCCTACTCCAGTTATACTTGCCTAAAACCCTTTATGCCCCTCCATCCCATACCTCATTTCCTCCCACTTATATTTCATTCCTATTTAACCCTATCTTCCCCCTATCCTCTTAATTCCTGCTACTCTATTTATCAATCCCTGGACAAATTGGTCTGTTCCAAACCTCATTTGTCAGATTATTTAATATTTGTGATTAATAAAAGAGGATTATTAAACTTTTTTGTAGTAATGGGACAAACAGTTTTAAATGGCAAAATTTATAATTGAAATAATAGTCTCTTATTATTTTAACTTATATATATAATACTGTATTAATTATTTGTAAGTCACAGCAACATTTGGTTAGTTTTTGATGAATTTTTAGGTATTTGTCAGTAAAGAGATAGTATAGTAATTTGTCTATTCGGTAGGCAAACTAGGAACTTTGGTATCCATGGTAGGTTGTGTTTTATTAGTAATATATATATAGGTACAGTTGTAGGCTTGGTTCTGTTTTTATTATTTATATATTTTAGTTTTTCGTTTGCAGAAAGGAACAGTTCAAAAAATGTGGACTGTTAAGATAGTGTTGGAGGAATGCATTAGAGTCTTATAGACAACTACATTAATATGGTGGATAAATGTGTCATACTATCTGTTAAAAGAAATCTTTTCAAATACACACTATGGATAGTTTTAATTTGTTACGTACTAATGTAAATGGATTAAATAATGGCAACAAAAGCAAATCATTAATGCAATGTCTAAAATGAGATAGAGGAAAAATTATATTCTTGAAAGATAATCACCTGATAGAAAAAGATGTACAATATTTAAGTAACTAAGGTTATAAAATGCTTTCATCTGCTTTCTTTTAAGAATAAGAGCAGAGGAACTACTATACTTTGGAGTAGAAAATCTAAAGTAATGCCTAGGGTCGTGAAATCTATTAATGATTCAAAGGGAATGTATCATTTGTAGTAATTAAATATAATGGCAAACACTATACACTAGTTAATTTTTACTAGACCCTGGAATAGGTAAAAGAGTAGTTAAAGATTGCTTAAACTTATTGCAAAGTCATTGGAAGGGTAGTTTAATTTTAGCAGGGGATTTTTTAACTGCATAACTAGTATAGAAGATACAAGTGAACAGAAAAAAAATCTAACATTCTAGCATCAACTAAAGCACTAAACAGATGGATTAGTAATACTAATTTAGCTGAGTTAATAGTAAAAGCAGAAGATAAGTAATTATTCTTCACCCATTATTCTTATGCACATGGGACACAAACTAGAATTGATAGAAGTTATGTAGATTTATTTAATAAAGTAAATTATTTTAAAACTATTCCAAATCATATATCTGATAATAATGCACTAACTATTAATATATTTATAGAGGCAAAGAAATTAAAGATTATTTTTAGAATCCCAGTATATATGATAAAATTAAAATAATTTAACAGTTAGTAAGGAACAAATCAAGATTTTTTTTTTATCTTTGAATGATAATGGTCAGGTTATGGGAAGCTCTAAACTACATATTAAAGAATGACTGGAAGATGGGCTAGTAATAAAATGAAAGAGTGAGATAAAGCAGAAAGTATAATAAGTTAGTTTCCTCATATATACCTATTTCATTATTAAATGCAGACAATAAAATATTTACATTCCAGCTTCACTAAAAAATTAAGAGCTATAGTAGATAAATTAATTAATAAAGGTCAAACAGGATTTATAGTGAATAGATAAATATATGATAATATAAAAAGGGTATTGGATTTATAGTCAATATATTAATGTATGATAATATAAAAAATGATTTTAACTATCTTAGATTTAGCAAAAGGAATGAAGAAAAAATTGGCCATAATTAGCTTAGATATTGAGAGAGCTTTTGATTCTCTAGATTGGAACTAATTGTTTAAAATGTTAGAAGCATTTGCATTTCCAGAACAATTTATAGGAGTACTAAAAACCTTACAGTTCTAACAAAAACTTATTGACAGAGGGTAAATATCAATACAATTGTGTTTGCCATCACGTATGCTTCAAGATAAAATATTTTTCTACCTTGTATGCAGCATGGTTTTGGAATTAGTAATGCAAATATGAACAAGGGATATTTGACACCCAGAGGTGCAGTAGGAGGGAACTGCAGAAACATCTAAAGGCACACTTGGCTGTAATGAGTTAATGAAACTCAGAATAATATTAAAATGAATTTATTAAAAATGGAATGAATTAGTATTATGATCTAATTGCTTTGAAAAAGGAAAAGCTAAGTCACCAGGGTATTTAATGATTGTTTTTTGTGATGTAAGTGGTTGATTCTCATATCTCTGCAGTTTGCCTCGGCATGTGTTTGAGTCTGGCAAGATGTAAATACTGATTATGTCAGTGGTTGCTCACAGGCATTATTTATTTTCCAAATAATAATGCTGTGTATCGCATGTCTTCATATAAACATGTATGTTTTGCTGCAATTATTTTGTTCACACTTCAGAGCTTTACAAACATTACTACTTCTAGTTCGTAATTTGTGGCATGCTGAAAAATTATCAGAATGTGTGAGAAAGTCTATGTTATGACACTTCTTGCGTTGGCTGGTTTAAATGATGGTACTCTTTAGTGAGATTCCTTGGAAGCATACCCAGTATAATGATGTAGCAAATTTGCGTTATGCAGCAAAGACAGACAACTTTAATTATGGAATGTCATGAGATCTTTCTTTTCATTTCTTGTTCTTGATCAGGACTTAATTGAATTATCCTCTCTAATCCTGGCTTTACTAATGTCCACACAATGGAATTAGGTACCTACAGGTGTAACAACATTTGTATGTACACTGTAACTGTACAATGGGGCAGTAGCACAGATAGAGTGGGGTGACACGGGCAATTATCCTAGGTGCAAAGTATTGGAGGTGCAATCAACCAATCTCAGTCTTTCTTTAATGCAATACTGGCTTTTAAAAGATATTGCATTTGCAGTCAAAGCTGAGTGTTGTAGCACCCTATGTGGTCTACATTGTAGCAAGCAGTTTGTTACTGTGTACAAGTAAAAAAATACTTTATTTTTTCTAACTAAACACTGAGTGCTGTAGCACTCTGTGCAGGCATGGTTTAAACTGTAGCAACTGTTTGCTACATTTGTGGCAAACAGTTTGCTACAGTTTAAAATGAAGACTTTTTTGTTAAGCTAAAACATAATCTGTGCAGGCAGGGTATAAACTGTAGCAAACTGTTTACTACAGTTTAAAAGAAGATTTTTTTTTAATATAATATATTGAAGGAAGGTTGCGTTCAGGGCAAAGGGTCACAGAGATGGGACCTCATTGGCTGGGGAATGATGGGGGGAGGGTTATGTCATGCTTCTGGCCACCTGGTTGGTATGCCATGACCTTCAATGGAAAAGCTTGAAGGCGGGATGCAGATCTAACTGTAATAAGCCAACTGCCTACAATGTACAGACTGGCTTATTAAAATGAAGTTTTTTTTTGTTTTTTTTTTTCGCTTGAAGAGCTTAGGGGCTGGGGCACTGATTCATAGTATCGGCTCAGGCTGCTCATTAAACTAGCTATGTTACTGCAACGGGGCACTTGGTAATACATATTAAAGCTTCAGCTGGGTGTGTTGTATGCTACTGTACTGTCATACAGCTCTTAACATTGTTCACTTCCGGGCTATATGTATCAATTATAATATACTGCATTCAGATCTGTACATTCAGGTTAGCATGTGTGGTTTGGCACTTAACACCAAGAAGGACACATATCATTGCTTACATTAACTCAAATGCATCAAAGTCACAACTAAGTGTAGCCTGACAGTTGCTACCTTTGCACATTATTTGATTTCTTAATGGCATACTGCTGGCATGTACTTTTATTTTGCCCATGTCTTATGTGGGTGGCCTATACATTTGCAATATACACAAAAATACATCTTATACATATTGATATACATTATGACATTCAGAAACACAGCCCTTTAGTCAGGGGATAAACTACACTCAACTTTTTTCCTTGATTTATGAGTATTTTCAAATATACCATATTAGCATGACTCCTTGTGCATGTATGTATGGCACATCTACTATAGTTTGAAAAATTGTAATGTGTATATCAGATCATGCTGAAATGTAAAATAGCCTTTCTATGGTTACATTTGTCAACAAGCGGAACAGAAATTTCCCTTTCTAAAGTGCATGACACAGCAGCCGTAGTGTTCATTAATTTGTGTTTATACATGATGAACCTTAGAATTCAGCATACTGTCATTTAAAACAGAGTTAAGAAAAGGCAATTCAGAAGTATAATTATGAAAAAATATTTTAATGAAACTTATAAGGCAAATCTTCCAGTAGAACAAGTAATAATAGTATTCCTGGAAAGTTGACTTAAACTTTGAAAAATAATTAGAAATTAGTCAAACATTGTAAACAACTTAAAGAAATGTGATGCACTTGCATATGCATGTTGCAGAAGTTTCTAGTAGATGTTCTGCAAGATTAGAATAGTCAAAGCATATTGCAGATGTGATAATAATCAGCTGCATGGATATAATTTTAAAATGGGAATGTTTTAACTGTGAATAATTCTGGATAAATTAAAAAAATATAATTTTGCAAATATCAGACAATTAAAAGTTGCCAAAGCAAAAAGCTTTTTTCATCAAGTTGTGAACAAATATGGTCACCATAAAAATCCAGTTACAATTTATGTACAAGGAATTGATTATAGTGAGGAGGCAAACCATTGTGAAATAATGTATTAAGTGTATAGCCTGGACAAAATAAACATCAGGAAAGGTTTTTTTTTTTGTGTTGCTTGCTATAAAACTGAATTATATAAATGTATTATTTGAAGTAGCCCTCATACAGAATATGCTAAACTGTTAAGAGATATAAAACAGTCACAGAAGGTTTACTATCAAAAGTTGGAAACTTACTTCATCATTTTTCATACAGTTGAGGGTATAGGTGCAAAAGTTTAAAATTCCAAGTGGAGTTTTTGTCACCTATAAAAAGGTCAAGGTATAGCTTGCATTCATATTTCTGAGCATTGATGTTTACAATTGGATTCTGTCTTAGTCCTGCTGACCATCATTCCTCTCCTCTCTAGGGCATATCGCCACCTCCCTAGGGTCTCACCAACCTGTTCCCTACTCTCAATAGAAATCACATCATCCAGAAACAACATGTATGTGTATGAGAGGGAAGACAGAGGAATGGTGAGGATGTAGGGAGAAGAGTTGGTAAAGTTGGATGAGTCTGAATACTTGGGATCAGCAGTTCAGAGTAATGGTGAGTGTGGAAGAGAGTTGAAGAAGAGAGTGCAGGCAGGGTGAAGTGGGTCGATAAGAATGTCAGGAGTGATTTGTGATAGATGGGTACCAGTAATAGTGAAAGGGAAGGTCAACAAGATGATAGGGTTGAAGATTTGCATTGGGTGTGATGAAGAGGTTTACTATCAAATGATCAAATCCACTGCGTTCAAGTGTTAAGATGTCCAAGCAATATGTTTGGAAATCAGAACACTGAACACAAAAAATGTCAAACTAAGCATTTCACTAAAGTCGAATGTCAAAAATGTCGACTTTACTAAAATGCTCATATCGGCTCAACATTGAAAAATACTTTTTGCAGGGTGGGAAAGCCCTCCTGCACCCTCCATGTGGGGGGCTGTGCCCCCCACACCCCCCTACTTATATATTCAAACTCCGAGATTGCACTACAATGAGGGAAAGGGTACATTCCCCGATCCCCACTATTGTGTGATCTGCACCACAATATTGAACCTTACAACAGCAAATGCTCGCTATTGTAAAGTTCGACATTGTGGCATTCGCATTTCCGGTTATGCTAAACTAGTTGCGCACATGCGATCGGCTATATGATATTAAGCCTGATGAGGTTGGACAGGTTTAGAAATGAGTATATTAATCGGGCACCTCAAGTTGGATGGTGTGGAGACAAAGCGAGAGAGGTGAGATTGTGTTGGTTTGGATATGTGCTGAGGAGGAATGCTGATTTTATTGGGAGAAGGATGCTAAGAATGGAGCTGCCAGGTAAGTGGAAAAGAGGAAGGAGAACCCTACTTCAATATTCCAACTCTGAGAATGTACTACAGTGGAGAAAAGGGCAAAAGTCAGCAGTGGTGGCCAAGTGGTTAAGTTCACAGAGGTGAAATTCGCCATTCCGGGAGTTTGCTCTTTTGAAGTTTAGAGTGTCATCTCACTGCTAAGCAAGACAACATTCTGGTAAATTGATGTTATTTAGGGGAAATATATATATATATATATACATACACATGCATGCACACACATAGGCAAGGATGATAGATATTGATGAGTGATATTTCTCAACTTCTGGCAATAAATTTTACCATAGGTTCTAGTCCAAAATTACTGAATCAAGGACAGTTAAAGAAATTGGAATTCTGTAACTCAAATACTCAGACCAAAAAAAATTTATGAACGATGAACTCAGTACTTTGAAGACAAATTTTACAAATATATATGTCAATAGCAATGTATGCCATGGTGTTTCATAGCAAGTTCTATGTCATATGTTTTTACAATAAAATTAAAGCAGAATTAAGCATTTTTTTTTTGGGGGGGGCTATGGTGTTCTCAAACTAAACTGTACCTACTTCTGCAATACTGAAACCCAGTGATCCCTTCAAGATTTGGGGTGATTATAGGCTTACAGTTAAATTATTGCAGTTTGATTAATAACTAATCTACAGAGTAGAAGAGTCATTTGTAGAATATTCTAACAAACTGTTAGACAAAGGCTTTAAAAAGCATGTGGTAATTAACAGTGAGAAAGGTTTTTCAAGTATAATAGACTAAGTCTGTACCCAATATAGTAAACAATTAAAAAACATACTCCAGAAGTTTGAGCTTGCTTCACTTTAAATGGGTGATGATATAACACAAAATGTATTTGCATATTTTGAACATTATACTAACCAGATTAAAAAGAGTTGACTTACATTTAAAAAACGCATAACAGCTAGTTCTAAATAAACGTGGAATTTCTACATCATGAGATAAATTACATAGATTTGCTTCCAGTCAGGGAGGCTGCAAAAAAGTTCAACATGGCTCAAACAAAGCAATGTAAAAGAACTTCATGCATTTTGGGGATTACTAAATAAATGTCAAGCCTCTCAACTGTATTAGACATTAGCACATAAAAATGTGAAATGGTACATAAAAATGTGAAATTATAGTGGTGTCCAAATTAAGACAGAGGGTACTGTTTGGAAAGTCTAGCTCCACAACACAAATAACACTAATAGTGCTTTGCAGTTGTGATCTAGTAGTGCTACAGAATTAAGTAGTAATTCAGAGACATACAAGAGTCTCATATATCAAAAGTTCATTAGTGGCTCACGTACACCTCTCTGAACTAAACAGCTAATGCACTTGGGGCAGATGGTTTTCTATGCCACAAAAATAGTGTGCTGGAACAGATCAAGGAAATGGAAAATCTACTTAAATATTTTAATAAAGCCTGTAAAAATACAAATAAGTGAGTTAAACACCTCACATAGATAAACACAGCATTTTCAGTTAAGGCTTCACCAGAACAATAATCCAATAAATCATAAAGTGCTTATATAAGAACCTTAATTAACATACATAAATTGATTAATTAGTACACTGAATTAAAATTGTGAAAAAAATGTCATAGAACTTAAAGCTGCATTGTTTGTATAAAAGCTCAAAATTTAAAGTTAAATAAAAAACATAGTACATATACAAAACAACAACTTGAGAATTCAAATGCGATTTAAAAATGTCAACTTAAGAATTCAAGTGTATGTTCAAGTATGATTTAAAAACATTTTGTGTCTGTACATGAATCCATTAATACTTAATTTCCTAAAACTATACTATAATAGCATATAATGTTTTATTAAAACTCAGTACTTGGTTAAAAATACATGACCTCAAATTGCCAATATAAAATTGATAATTTGACTTTTTCTTTTTCCTAAAATGTTATACACATGTACAAAGAAAGAAAAAAGTATATGTATATATGTAACATCAAAAAATGATATCTACCCCAAGTTTGTTAAAGCAATGTGCTAATATTATTCAGAGTTTATTAACATTTTGCCAAACTAAAATTCATAAGAGGACTAGATACAGTAGTCGTGTTAAAACATCAACATGAAAAAGCTTACAATTTCAAACTGTCAGAACAGCATTTTTTTTCCTAGGGAAAAAAAAATCGCTGTTCCAAAACACATACACACAACACAAGCACACCAAACAAACAGCAATACACACACATGCACCTAAAATCTTACACCTAACCCTACACTAAACTATACACACACCACTAACTATCCACTTACCTTAACCCAAACCTTAACCCTAAGGTCCATCACTATCGCACACTCACCTCAACTGCTCCCTAACCCTAACTCACCTAATATACCCTAACCCTCACGTCCACACAATCGCACACATACCTAACCCGCGCCCTAACCCTAACTCACCTAACCCACCCTAACCCTCACATCCACACAATTGCACACTTACCTGAACCCAACCCGTAACTTTCCACCACAGCGCTGAAAATACCGAAGCAACAGAAACGGACAACCGTATTCTTTCCCTAGGAAAAAATTTGGTTTTCTGTTGCTTCGATATTTTAAGCTTTTGCTGCATAGGGTTCAATATTAGAACATTCGAAGGTTTGAAACCTCGATGTTCTAATATAGACCCAAACTTTCAGGCAGGGTAGGTTTAGGTCTCAGTATGCAGGCATCCAAGCTCATTGTTATGGCACCTTTTCTTTGTTTTCCAAATCGTTTATACTGGATTGTAGACCAGAAGAAAATCATGGTAGTGCTAGCCATACAGATACATGAAGTCACAGATGCAGAAGGGCAGTCTGCACATGGGGTTAAACATCAGGCTTACTGCTTCCTGGAGGTTATTGACAACTGCCTCCAAACTGCATGGATCTATTTCACCTTTGACATCTGGAACCATTTGAGCCATCTAGATTTGTAATGTTGTAAAAACTGTTTGCAAGCTACCCCACAAACCTGAAGATAAATTTCATAAAACTGTACCTGTAACACAAGCAACCACCTGTTATTCAGACAAGGAGTACAAGCAGTCAGGCAGTTTAAGATTAGAAATAAACAAGAAATAGATAAAGTACTGCATGTTATACCTCAGAAGTATTTTGCAGAACTTAGAAAGAATCTACAAAGTCAGCCTTGGTCCAGCCACTCACTGCAATACTTTTGTAGGAATGCTGGATGAAGCCTTGGTAACATATTAGTCAAATGGGATAACAGCTAGGGTACAAATTGGGTTTGTACAAATTCCTAGGCATGCCATAAAAAGTGCTTATATTTAGCCAAACTGACCTTGTATTACCATACATCATAAATCTGCATGAAAATGTTTCCACTGAAAGAGAGCAAAGTTAAACTTAAAAGGTCAAATCATCAGTATCTATACATCCCACTCTATATTCTGATGTCTTCTATTATATTAAGTAATAATATTCCACTAACATTTCATTCATGTGGGCTTCCTCCGGGTGCACTGGTTTCCTCCCACATCCCAAAGACATTCTGTAGGTGGATTGGGCACTCTAAAATTGGCCCTAGGCATGAGTGCATGCATGTGTGTGCTTTCTGTGGAAGGTTGGGCGCCGGGCTGGCAACTTGACACCGTAAAAAACTCCACTGCCAATCATAAGCAGACAGTTGATCCACTGTGGCGACCCCTAACTGGGAAAAGCCAAAAGAAAAAGAAGAATTCCACTAACATTTCATTATTATACCATACTATTATAAGCATAGCCTTTTTAGTACATAGAAGTGTAGAAATTGTAGAATTTTTTCTCTTTAATTTTTCCATTTAAATATCGATGCAATTCGATTTTTAGGATGCTAGATAATAATGCACATTAGCCAAATTTACTATTATGACCACTCAGGTTCCAAGTATATATAACAAAAATTAAAACAGATAACTGTATGTCACAGTTCAAATCAGATAAATTGTCAAGTAGCAATTAATAATAATAGAGACATGTCAATGTGGGAATTCACAGTTACTGGTCACTGACGTAACATAGTGTTTATATCCCATCCTCCTTATATGTTTAGGTCATGATGCATTTTCAGGTATTCAGAACAACTTCACTGTGACCTAAGTGGACTTGAAGAGGGACCTAAATAGGTCTTTTTGAGTTGCTTCCATTAGAAGTTTAACAACATCATTGCATTGGTTACTCAATGGAATGGAAAGAGGTCAGTTATTCAGCCTTCTCTAGTCAAGGGTATGATCTGTCTTCTGTTACTTTGTGCAGAATTGGTCAGTTTCCTCTGTAATGCTCTTGGTCATCCAAACCTCTTTTGTTTGAAGAATTAGTCATACATCTATCATGGGATATGGCTTTGGTTATTTATTTTTGTCTCCAGATGTTTTGCAGAAGCAAATATTATGTGATATGGTCTTGATCATCAAAAGGTTTTTCCAAATGTTGTCTAGTAACTAGTTGTAAATCATGTGTTTGCTAAATAACTCATTGATTTACATGCCTTCTCCTAGTACCATGTTGCAAATCAACAGTATTTCTTTGATGTACAGTCCTTGAAATAGTCTGCTCCATTTCCCATTTCTGCACTCTCTGGCAAATATCTGCTGATGAGTGGTAAAATGTCCCTGTAGCCTCTTGCCTGCATATGATAAATGTGTTTTGTTTACTCTTCATCACATATTTGGTTTCATAAAGTTCCATCTGCAATACATACTTTTTATCTACAAATAACATTGTGTCAGTGATACCAGTGGTTGTGTACCTGGTGCTAGAGTGAGTGATAAAATTATGCATTTTGAGTTGCAGTCTCACCATTGAGGGTTATGGTTTTCATAGCTGTTTTGAACATTTGTGTAAACCACATTCATTCCATTCATACATGAGAAGTGAATTGCTGACATTAAAAGTGTAATTCACTTTCATTCTATAAATGTTCTGATTCCTCCCCATCTGAATGGTAGGTCATTATTGCTAACAATAATATCTTTTCAAACATTGTTGCTGCCATACAGATTGCTTTAGGCCATTCTGAATATACTGCAGTTAGGAGCATTGAGCCCATGAAAAGACCCACAATGTTAGTACAAGATCTAGCACAGATGGTTGTTTCACAGGATGTAAGATGCGTAGTGTTTAGGTTTTCATACAGCAGTTGTGAGAGTCCAGCGGTATTGCAGTATTGCTGTTTTCTGATATTGACAGTTCCAGCAGTGTGACAGTAAGCAAGAATAAAAATAGTATAGCCCACGTGCTACAGATGTCTGTCGATAATTTTGCTATTAGGAAAATTATTACTGATAACTGGCTTATTATAACAGGCAATAGTGATCTTTTCAAGGTAATTGGAAACAAACCTTTTATTGTTTATAAAAACAATTCCTGTCTGAAAACTTTATTGCAACATGGCAGCACTTTGGTACAACCTTTGGTTTCAGTCAAACATAAAGGCATTTTTAAGTGTGGTTTTAGATACATTCATGAAGATAGTCATATAATGCTACGACAGAACAAGATTTGCTAGTGGCAGGATTACTAGTACCTCTGTAGAAGTTGCTTATGTCACCTTAAGCAAGAGGTGTGAAGCTTTTTACATGGGAATAACCTCTAGAGCCTTGAATATAAGGATAAAAGAGCATATATACAGCATCAAAGTAAATCATCCTGATAATACATTATATAAACACAGCATTGTTTGCAAAAAAATTAAAAAATGTCTTTTTTTGTGTTGGAATGTGTACCTGTAGATAAAAGAAATGGCAATTATAAAAATTCTATTGAGAAAAAGAGACTATGTGGCAAATTAAGCTACAAACTGACCAGGAACCTGGCCTAAACTGAAGTCATAAATATAAAATGTTTTTTAAAAGACAAAAGATGAAGGATTAACAAGGTATAATTTAATTCTTTGATGGCCAGCTTCTTGAGTGATTGATCCTTTTTAAATTTGTTTTAACTTGTGGCTTTAATGAATTTATATATTAAATTGCATAACTGTTTTATTGTATTTGGTTGTTGTATATAAATTGATGTGACTTGGTATGTTCCAGTTTTTTCTTTTTTTTTTTTTTTAAAACAGGTTTATTGTTTTAACATATAAGAGAAATATCATAACAATTTTATACAAGTAATTAAAAATAGGTATTATTATAACATTCAACAAAACAACTAAAGTATTTACAAAGACATCCACTACAATCAGATCAATTAATTAAACTAAAATACCATGCTATTGAAATTAAAATTTTTTTAACAAATTTTGTAAATTATCCCATACAATATAATAAGATGTTTTTCTATTTGTTCTTGTCCTAATTGTGTTTATTTCCATATGGCACACTATATTCATAACATTTTTAAATTCATTGAACGAAGGAGGTGTAT
Organism: Protopterus annectens; assembly: GCF_019279795.1. Taxonomy (NCBI): domain Eukaryota; kingdom Metazoa; phylum Chordata; order Ceratodontiformes; family Protopteridae; genus Protopterus; species Protopterus annectens. Next base: position 507,945,060 of record NC_056748.1, read on the forward strand.
CTGAAATCCAATTTCTAGTTATTATTTTCCTAGCCACTGCTAGAATAGACCATAACAAGGGAAGCTTGACCTTTTTAACACTTTGAGGTACAGGTGTGTTGAATAATATAAGAGATTTAGAAATAATGAAATTATCTGTAAAAAGAGCCTGCAAAAATTCATTAATTGACTTCCAGTATTCTTTCAATTTTATACAGTCATAAAACATATGAGCCCAGTCAGCATTAATTTCTACATTACATCTCTTACATAAATTATCTTTATTATTTATTTTATTCATCATCAAAGGTGTATAAAAAGATCTATGTAAAAATTTCCATGTATAAAGTCTCCAGACAATGGAAGACGTAGTTCTATAAGCAGATTCCAATATATATATTGTTTATCTTGTTGATTTGGTGGGTCCCCATTAATAGAAGTGAAATAATTCCAGTATGAATCTACACTGTAAAAAGTTTCTTGTCTGATAATTTTATGTATGTATGAAAGTTTACCTTTATCAGAAACTTTATGTTGTAAATTTAATATCAAGTAATCAATCAGTGTTGGAATAGATTCTTTAACTGTTATAGACATTAGATCTATTTTATTAATGAGATGTTGTCTAAAGGTCTGAACCTCTAACCAGCAAGTTTCTCTTAGATCAAATTCTTGTTTTAAAAAATCTAGATTTGTAACTTTATTATCAGATATCAACTGATACCAGTACTTTAGATCATTATCTATAGCTAAATGAGTTCCTTCAGAAGTAGATGACAAAAGCATACCCTGAGTATACATTATAGGGAATACAATAAAATTCCATTCCCTATACTTAGGGTGCATGAATATAAAGTTACGATAACTAATAATAATATTTCATGGGTAACAAACCATATGTTTAGGTGTAATAGGTGAAGTACAAAATTCCTTTAGTAACCATAACATGGAGTTATTTACAATCATATTTTTATGTGTTAAGAAGATTTTCATGAAGTGCATACTAATTAGCTCCCAATAATCTTTCCATTTTGCGACATATGACTGATCTATTAATAAAGTAATAACTTTTACAATAGAAGAGATAATATATAAATTAAAGTCTGGAAAAGAAATACCCCCTTGAGACCAGCTATTAGTATGTTTCTTTAATGCAATCCTAGGTCTATTAGGTGCCCATAGGAAATTTAACATTAGTGTATTCAGTTTCTTGATAATTATTTTTGTAGGTGGAAGTATTATTGATTGTATTAAGTATAAAATCTTGGGGAATATTATCATTTTAATAATTGTAAGTCTCTCCTCCATAGTAAAAACATATTATTCCAGGTATTAAAAGATTTTGTATATTAAGAAAACAGGTATTATAATTATTATATATAATAGATTTAATATCTTTAGATAGTATTATACCTAAATAAGTTATCTGACCTGAATTGGGTACATATTTAGTAAAATCACTAATGAGAATATTTTTCGTGTATATATAGGTAGTATTTTAGTTTTTCTTCATTGAATATTAAACCAGAAATACTTTTAAAATTCATCATGTTATCAAATAGAGACTGCATAGAAGAATTAGATCCTGCTGATGTAATTAGAACATCATCTGCAAAAAGTTGAATTTTGGATGTTGTATTTTTATCTATTTCAAAACCCTCTATGTCAGTACTGTTTCTGATCAAATTAGCCCAAGGCTCCATTACTAAAGTGAATAATAGTGGAGAAAGTGGACATCCTTGTTTTGTACCTTTAAGAATGGGTATTTTTTGTGAAACATATGTTCCTACCTTAATATAAGCCAACGTTCCTTTGTATAAATGCTCAATTAGATTTACAAATGCATCTGAGAAGTTTGTGCACTTCATTAAGGTAAACAGATAGTCCCAACTTACTGAATCAAATGCTGAACTTATATCAAGACTAATAATACTCATAAACATTTTATAATCAACATTAAGTAATGAGATGGGCCGATATGAAGAACATCTAGTTGGATCTTTATTAGGTTTTAAAATTGGCGAAATAAATGTATATTGCCAAGATGGGGGGGTTATTAACTCAGTTTGGGCCAAAATAAAAACCTTATGTATTAATGAATATGTACTTTTAGAAAGGATTTTATATATCTCTGGTATAATACCATCATTACCCGGTGCTTTGTTTGATTTAAGCTTATTTATTTGTGTGATAACCTCTGTATATGAAATACTTTTGTCCAATAGTTTAATCTGTTGTTTATTAAGCTTTTTATTCATGTTTGTGGTTATAAACTCCTTTATTTTATCTTTAGGTTCCATGTTAATGTTATTATGGTTAATTTTGTGAAAGTGATTTCTAAATTCATCTAGTATTTCTGGTATACTAGAAACATTCTTCTTTTTCCTTAGAGAAAAGATTTCTTTGATATGGTTTTGTTTATTCAACCTTTTTGTTTTATTTTTAAATCTATGTAAGTATTTGAGGCTTATTGAATAAGACAAAAACTTGTATTTCTCTAAAGTTATTTTAACTTTATGAGTTAAAATTTCTTTGTATTTCTCATTTAGTTTGTTTATTTCTTCAATAACATTCTTGTCTATAATATTTTTTTTGTTATTATGTTTATAGGAGTCTAATTTACTTTGAATATC